>NW_007029024.1:0-457 GCF_000164805.1 Carlito syrichta | reverse complement strand
TGGCTGCAGCCATGCTGGACCATGTTGAATGCTCTGAGCCCGAAGGCCACCCTAGCTTGGAGCCATCTGTTCTGTGAACTCACAGGCATCTTGACCGTGGAACACGAGTGTGGATGGTGGAGGCAGGTCTTCTGTGTTGCATGGCCGAAGGTGTGGGACAGACATGCACTTTGACCACCTTTGAAACCTCCAGCAAATGACAGGCCGGAACGTGCCATTTCCTCTCCCATCCCTGGCTGTCTCCTCACACTTTGCTGCAGGGTTGGTAGTGGTGGTGGTGGTGATTATTAATATTTGGAGTCAGAATCATGCTCTGCCTCCAAGGTATTCACCTGCCGGGTTCAGGCGATCCTCCTACCTTGGACTCCTGAGTGGTTGGAACCACAGGCCAGTGCCACCACTCTGGCTAATCTTTGGATTTATTTTTGCTGGCTGAGAGGAGTTCTCACCCCGTGTC
>NW_007029023.1:0-487 GCF_000164805.1 Carlito syrichta | reverse complement strand
GTTTATTATTTATTTTTATTGTGTTTGCTTTATTGCTCATCTCAGATACTGCATTTTTTTAAAATTGAAGGTTTGTGGTATAAGGGAATAAACATGATTTCTTTTTTTCCCTTTTTAGGTTCTTAGTTGAGACACTTTCCTGAAAACACACATCCAATGAACAAAAAAAACCCCCAACACTTAGCTAGCAGGGGAATCCTGTGCTACAAGTGGTCCGGTTTTTTCATCCCCCATATATATATCTCACCCAATCTCACCTTGATACATATATATATAAAATGAAAAATTCCATTATATATTGCATATTTTTGAAAATTATTCTAAGTTTTGTTTGGAAAAATTAGCATGCAAATATAGCTAGAAAAAATTGAAATGAAATTGTAATGAGACAAGATAAGCTCTGCCAGATATTAAAATATATTATTGGCCAATGTGGTGACTCAAGCCTGTAACTCCAGCACTTTGGGAGGCCGAGGCGAGTGGATTG
>NW_007029022.1:0-1280 GCF_000164805.1 Carlito syrichta | reverse complement strand
AGGGTACAGGTATTGGAAAGGGAACGGGAATTGGAAGGGTTCAGGTGCCAGACTGGTTTCAGGAGTTGGTTTGGGGTATCGGTATTGGAAAGGGAACATGATATGGAAGGCTTCAGGTGCTGTGAAGGGTTCAGGAGTTTGGTAGGGCTACAGGTATTGAAAGGGAACGGGAATTGGAAGGTTTCAGGTGCCGGAATGGGTTCAGGAGTTGCTTTGGTGTATAGTTATTGGAAAGGGTACATGAAATGGAAGGATTCAGGTGCTGGAAGGGGTTCAGGCATTTGGCAGGAGTACAGGTATTGAGGAGGGAACGGGAATTGGAAGGTTTCAGGTGCTGGAATGTGTTCAGGAGTTGGTTTCGGAATGGTTATTGGGAAGTGTACAAGAAGTGGAAGGGGACCGGTGCTGGAACGGGTCCAGGAGTTTGCTTGGGGTACAGGTATTGGTAAGGGAACGGGAATTGTAATGGTTCCGTTGCTGGAGTGGGTTCAGGAGTTGGTTTGGGGTATGGGTATTGGAAAGGGTACAGGAAATGGAAGGGTTCAGGAACTGGAAGGGGTTCAGGAATTTCTATAGGGTACAGGTTTTGAAAGGGAACGGGAATTGGAAGGTTTCAGGTGCAGGAAGGGGTTCAGGAGTTGTTTTGGGGTATGGGTATTGGAAAGGGTACAGGAAATGGAAGGGCTCAGGGGCTGGAAGGGGTTCAGGGGTTTGGTAGGGGTACAGGTATTGGAGGGCGAACGGGAATTGGAAGGTTTCAGGTACTGGAATGGGTTCAGGAGTTGGTTTGGGTATGGGTATTGGAAAGGGTACAGGAATTGGAAGGCTTCCGGTGCTGGAAGTGGTTCAGGAGTTTGGTTGGGGTACAGGTATTGGAAAGGGAACGGGAATTGGAAGGTTTCTGGTGCTGGAATGGCTTCAGGAGTTGGATTGGGGTATACGTATTGGAAAGAGTAAAGGAAATGGAACGGTTCAGGTGCTCGAAGGGGTTCAGTCGTTTGGTAGGGGTACCGGTATTGGAGAGTGAACGGGAATTGGAAGTTTTTACGTGCTGGAATGGGTTCAGGAGTTGTTTGGGTTATGGGTATTCGAAAGGGTACACGAACTCGAAGCCTTCAGGAACTGGAACGGTTTCAGGAGTTTGAATGAGTAAACGTATTTGAAAGGGATGAGGAATTGGAAGGTTTCAGGTGCTGGAATGGGTTCAGGAGGTGGTTGGGGTATGGGTATTAGAAAGGGTACAGGAAATGGAAGGGCTCAGGGGCTGGAAGGGCTTCAGG
>NW_007029021.1:0-757 GCF_000164805.1 Carlito syrichta | reverse complement strand
CCAGTTCATTCAGCTAGCTAGTCAGCTAGATTGTCAGCTAGATAGTTAAGTCAGCTACCCAGCTAACTAGACAGATAGCAAGCTAGTTAAGTCAGCTAGCTAGACAGCTAGATAGCTTGTTTGCTGGCGAGTTATGTCAGCTAGATAGCCAGCTAGTTAGTCAGCTATCTAGTTATGTCAGCTAGTAAATCAGCTAATCATTTAGCTAACTAATTGGCTAGCCACTAAACCAGCTGATCAGTTAAATAGTGACCTCGCTCTCTTTCCACCAGGTCAGCTAACTAGTCGGCTCACTCGCCTGCCAACCAGTCAGCATTTAGTGGGCTCGCTCGCTGCCAACAGTCAGTTACTTTTCAGCTCACTCGCAGGACAACATGTCAGTTAACTAGTCGGATTGCTCACCAGCCAACTTGTTAGGTCAGCTCACTGGTTGGCTAGCTCGTTGGCTGACTAGTTAAGGCAGCTCTCCCATCAGTTCACTTGACGGCTGACTACTTAAGTGGAGTCACTTGTCAGCTCAATAGTTGGATGACTAGATCAGTCTTCTGACCAGTCGGCTCACAAGCCAGTTGACTAAAGTCAGCTGATCAGTCAGCTCACTCACCAGCCGAGTAGTTAAGTCAGCTAAACAGTTGGCTCACTCTCCGGCTAACTACTTAAGTCACCTGAACAGTCTGCTCACTCGCCAACTGACTAGTTAAGTTAGCTGACCATTCGGCTCACTCGCCAGCCAACTAGTAAATTCAGCTGACCATCT
>NW_007029020.1:0-332 GCF_000164805.1 Carlito syrichta | reverse complement strand
CCAGTTGACTCTCTGGGTAGCTAACTAGTTAAGTCAGCTGGCTAGCCAGTTAACCAGTTAGTCAGCTAGTTAAGCAACCTAGTTAAGTCAGTTCACTAGCCAACTGGTTAGGTAGGCAGCTAGGTAGTTAAGTCAGCTGGCAAGCCAGCGGTCTATGTAGGTAGTTAGCTAGTTAACTCAACTGTCTATCCAGCTGGCTAGCTAGGTAGCTGGGCAGTTATGTCAGCCTCCTAGCCAGCTGGCTAGCTACTTAAGTCACCTAGTTAAGTCAGCTGGATATGCAGCTGGATAGCTAGGTAGCTTTATACTTAGGTCAGATGGCTAGTCACCTG
>NW_007029019.1:0-332 GCF_000164805.1 Carlito syrichta | reverse complement strand
TGAGCTAGATGACTTAGCTAGCTGAATTACCTAGCTAGCTAGTTAGCTAGTTCACTTAGCAAGCTGCCATAACTAGTTAGCTTATGAGATAGCTAGCTGAATTAACAAGCTGGTTACTGAGTTAGATAACTTTTTTAACTAGTTGGTAAGCAAGTAAAATAGCTGACAACCAGTTGGGTAACGAGTTATCCAGTTGAAATAACTAGGTGACTTATCTAGGTAGCCAGCTGTCTAGTCAGCTGACTTAACTAGCAGGCTACCTAGGGAGCCAAATGGCTAGTCAGCTGACTTAACTAGGTGACTAAACTAGCTAGCCAGCTGGCTAGACAGCT
>NW_007029018.1:0-502 GCF_000164805.1 Carlito syrichta | reverse complement strand
AATGGAATGAAATGGAATGAAAAATAATGGAATGGAAAGGAATGAAATGGAATTGAAAGGAGAGTAAGGGAATGGAATGAAATGGAATGGAAGAAAAAAGAAGAGGAATGGAATGGAATGTAGAGGAATAGAATGAAGAGGAATGGAATGCAAAGAAATGGAGTGGAATGGATCAGACTTGAAAGGAATGTAATGGAATGTAATGGAATGGATTGGAGTTGAATGGAATGTAATTAAATGGAGAGGAATGGAATGGGAAAAAGGGGAGTGGAATGTAATGGAGTGAAATGGAATGGAATGGAGTGGGACGGAATAAAATAGAGTTGATGGAATGGAGTGGAGTGCAGTGGAATTGAGTGGAATGGAATGGAATGGAATGGAATGGAGAGAAATGGAATGGAGTGGAGTGGATTGGAGAGGAATAAAATTGAATGGAATGGAATGGGATGGGGAGGAATGGAATGGAATGGAGTGGAGTGGAATGGAGTGGAGAGAGGGGAAT
>NW_007029017.1:0-530 GCF_000164805.1 Carlito syrichta | reverse complement strand
CTCTCCTTTCCTTTCCATTCTTCTCCATTGCATTCTATTCCAATCCACTCCTCTCCTTTCCTTTCCATTCCGTTATACTCCATTCCATTCCATTCCATTCTTCTCCATTCTATTCCATATCATTCCTCTTCATCCCATTCCTTGCAATTCCAGTCCTCTAAATTCAATTCCATCTCTTTCCATTCCTTTCCATTCCTTGTCATTCAATTCCTCTACATTACCTTCCATTCATCTCCATTCAATTCCACACCATTCCATTCCAATCCATTCCATTACTTTACAATCCTTTCTTTTCCATTCCATTCCTTTTCATTCCATTCTTTCTATTCCATTACTCTCCATTTCACTCTTTTCCTCTCCATTCAATTCTATTCTATTCCATTCATTCCACTTTACTACATTAGATTCTTCTCCATTCCATTCCTCCCCATTCATTCCACTCCACTCCATTGCATTCCACCCCAGTCCTTTCCATTAAATTCCTCTCCATACTATTACTCTCCATTCCATTTCTCTCCACTCCATTCCAT
>NW_007029016.1:0-334 GCF_000164805.1 Carlito syrichta | reverse complement strand
TGCAACATGTTTATTTTTAATTTTGAAAAATTTTACCAAGTTTCTCATTATATACAACTGGTATAATGATTAGGATTGTGTGTTGATTTCTTACCATCTTAGTTGTATCTTACAAACACTGATCTATAGTGTTTTTAACTCATCACTTCTAAAATTGTTTTAAAAATTTCTGTTAGAAATGTTTTAAACATGAATTAGTTAATAATACATTTTTTAGCTTACAAATACGTAGAATATTTCAGTTATCTTTTTATTTTAAGGTCTAATTTTACAATATTTTTCAAGAAAGATATGCTCTGTTATTGATCCTTTGAAGTTGAGACTTCTTTTGTGA
>NW_007029015.1:0-335 GCF_000164805.1 Carlito syrichta | reverse complement strand
TTTCTTTCTTTCTTTCTTTCTCTTTCTCTCTCTCTCTCTCTCTCTCTCTTTCTTTCTGTCTTTCCTCCCTTCCTCCCTCCTTCCCTTCCTTCTTTCTTTCTTTCTGTTTTTGAGTTGGAGTCTTACTCCATCACCAAGGCTGGACTGCAGTGGCACACTCATGGCCACCCCATTGTTGACCTGCTAGGATCAGGTGATCCTTCTGCCTCAGCCTTCCAAGTAGCCGGAACTACAGGTGTACACTACCATGCCCGGCTAATTTTCGGATTTATTGCAGAGATGAGGTCTCATCAAGTTGCCTAGGCTGTTCTGGAACCCGTAGGCTCAGGCAATCC
>NW_007029014.1:0-336 GCF_000164805.1 Carlito syrichta | reverse complement strand
CAAGTCTATATTTGAAATTTTCTTTCCTCCATCAAGGTGTCCCTTGGCTTGGATGCTCTGCAATCTCTCAACCACAGGATTAGGAGGAAGGCAAGATTTTGTCCAGCAGTTCAGATAATTGTTCTTTTTATACATACACAGAAGAATCATTGAAATCCTCAGTAGACATTAAAGAAGAAAGAGTCATGAAAATTTACTATACGGAGGTTCATCTAAAAAGAGGAGTTGCTGAGACAGAAAAAGAACCGGAGGCCCCACAAAAGAAAATAAAAATACAACATATGTCCTATAGGGAGAAGATCCATGTAAAGTCCCCCATCTCTAACACAACAGCAT
>NW_007029013.1:0-396 GCF_000164805.1 Carlito syrichta | reverse complement strand
TATATATATGTGTGGATGTATATATATATATATATATATATATATATATATATATATATATATATAAACAGTAATGGAAACATGTTCATCTGAATATTTTTAGTGTCGGCCGCATTGTTTTGGCATTCGCACAGCATTTCAACAGTGTGTCATTTGACTTGAGAACAAGACTACCATCTTGGAACATATTTCTTTACCTCAGTAGCAACTTGGGGTTACAGTGGAAGGCCCCACCCTGCCCACACCCTAGCATTTTTATGCTTCCTACCTACATTGGTCCACAGCCTAAGTGAAATTAATCCTCCTTTCCTGCACTCAATTCCAAATGACTCCATTTTTCTTTTTTTTTTTTTTGAGTTGGAGTCTCACTCTGTTGCCCAGACTGGAGTTCAGTGG
>NW_007029011.1:0-389 GCF_000164805.1 Carlito syrichta | reverse complement strand
GCATGAGGAGAGGCTGCTGGATCTGGTGTGGGCTGCCGCGCACTGGGAAGAGCAGGCGAAGCAGCACAGACAGGTTCTGGAGACCATCCTGAGCGACCGTGGCAGCATCAGCTGCACACTCCTCCAGAACGACCTGCTCAAGGATCTGCTGGATCTGATGGACAATGAACTCACAAAGCTGGTGCACCACCCCCAGCTGCCTGCCCTCCTCACTGCCCTCAGAGCCCTCCCTTCAATTGGTAATCTGAAAGGCACCATGTGACCAGAGTTCTGCTCTGAACTTCGGGGACGGGGAATGACCCTCTAGTCTGCCCCCCACATTTCTGTGCTGTGGAAGGTGGATACCAGGTTTTGTTTCCACCCACTGTGGTTGCTGATTGCTGCACTGA
>NW_007029010.1:0-363 GCF_000164805.1 Carlito syrichta | reverse complement strand
TTCTTCTAAATAACATTCCATCTTTTACAAATACTTTCCAGTCTTTACCACTGAATTCCTGAACATTTGGTTTTGTTCCACTCCATTTCATTCCTCTACATTCCATTCCTAACCATTCCATTCCAATTTCCTCCACTGCATTCCATTCCAATTCACTCCTATCCATTCCATTCTTCTCCATTCCATTCCTTTCCATTCCAATTCATTCCAATCCATTCCTCTCCATTCATTTCCAATACATTCTGTTCCCTTCTATTCCTATCCATTCCTGTCCCCTCTATTTCAATGCACTCCATTTTATTACATTCCATTCCATTCCTCACCATTCCCTTCCATTAATTTCCATTCCATTACTGTCAATAA
>NW_007029009.1:0-463 GCF_000164805.1 Carlito syrichta | reverse complement strand
GCTACCTACCTAGACAGGTGGGTAGCCAACTGACTTAACTAGCAGACTTAACCAGTTAGCTAGCTGGCTAGCCAGCTGACTAAACTCAATAGCTTCCTAGCTAGCAAGATGGCTAGCCACTTGAATTAACTAGCTGACTTAAGCAACTAGCCGGTTGGCTAGCCAGCTGACACCACTAGTTGACTTAGCTGACACCACTAGTTGACTTAACTCATTAGCCAGATGGTTAGCCAACTGTCTTAACTAGCTGAAATTACTAGGTAGCCAGGTGGTAAGCCAGCTGACTCAACTAGCTAGCTACCTATGCATCCCCCTGTCTTTCCAGCTGACTTAACTACCTAACTTCCAACCTAACCAGGTGACTAGCAAAATGACTTAACTAGGTGACATATCTATCTAGTCATCTGACTAGCCTGCTGAATTAACCAGCTAGCTACCCAGCTAGGCAACTAGATAACCAGGT
>NW_007029008.1:0-588 GCF_000164805.1 Carlito syrichta | reverse complement strand
ATTCCACTACATTCCATTCCATTTCTCTCCATTTCATTCCATTACTCTCCTTTCAATTCCCCTTTTTAAATTCCATTCAATTGCTCTCCAGTCCCTCCATTCCATTCCTTTCCCTTCCATTTCATTCTAACCCTCTCCCTTACATTCCATTCTTTTCCATTCCTCTCCATTCCATTCCATACCATTTCTTTCCTCTCCATTCCATTCCTCTCTATTCATATTTCTTCCATTCCATTGCACTCCACTCCATTCCATTCCACTCATTCCATTCCAATCTATTCCTCTCCATTCCATTACACTCCATTACATTGCATTCTATTCCTCTCCAATCCATTCCATTCCATTCATTTCCACTCCATTTCATTCCACATCACTGCATTCTATTACGTTCCTCTCCATTCCATTCAATTTCATTCCATTCCATTCCTTTCCATTCAATTTCATTCCTTTCCATTCCATTCTAATCCTCTCCATTTCATTCCATTCCACTCCATTACATTCCTCTCTATTTTACTGCTTTCCATCCATTTGATTCGATTACATTCCTCTCCATTCCTTTCCATTCCATTCCTCTCCTTTCAATTCCAT
>NW_007029007.1:0-342 GCF_000164805.1 Carlito syrichta | reverse complement strand
TAGGTGTCTGAGTTTAAGACCCAGCAAAAGTTGAGGGTCAAAGCAGAGCCAGAACAAAGGGGCGTCTGAGCTGGGCCTGAGCTGCTTTCAGACATAGTGGTGGGGAAGCAAAAAGGGCAAATTCTCATGATACCATGTCCCCAAGTCACCACCTGTGACATTCTGACCAGGGAGGGAACCTCAGCTCTGCCTCGTATCCAAAGACTTGGATCCTCGGTACACAAGGTAGTTACCATATCCAAATATCTTCATATCAGTTGGTAAGTAGCAGTGCCCCAGACGCCCAAAAAGCCTCCCATTCCTCGGTTGGGTGCAGTGGCTCATATCTCTAATCCCAGCACT
>NW_007029006.1:0-986 GCF_000164805.1 Carlito syrichta | reverse complement strand
GTTAGCTAACTATTTAACTAGCTGAATAACTAGCTGACTCATCTAATTACCTAACTATTTTGGTAGCAGACTTAAGTAGCTGACTTAAATAGTTAGCTAAATAATGAGCTAGCTAACTTAGCTAGATAGCTGGTTAGTTAGCTGACTTAGTTGACTTAACTAGTTGGCTAACGAGATAGATAGCTGATTTAACTAGTTGGCTAACCAGTTAGTTAACTGTTATAACTAGTTTGTTAATGAGTTTACTAGCTGGCTTAACTAGGTGGTTGACGGGTTAGCTAGCTGACTTAACTTGTTGGCTGATGAGTCAGTTGACTAGTTAGCTGGTTTAACACATTGGCTGACTACTCAGCCAACATGTTAGCTGGCTTAACAAGGTGGCCCACTAGTCGGCCGATTAGTTAGCTCAGTGAAACACTTGACTGATGAATTGGCCCACTAGTTGGCATGGTTAACTAGTTGTCTGGCTAGTTTCCTGACATAAGAAGCCGTCAGACTAGTTGGCTGACAAGTTGACTGGGCTAACTAGTCGGCCAACTAGTTACCTGAGCTAACATTTCATCTGACATGTTGGCCGTCTATTTGGCAGACTTGTTAGCTGACATAACTGGTTGACCAGCTAGTCGGCTGACAGTTTAGCTGACTTAACTAGTCTGCAGGCGAGTGAGCCGACTTGTCAGTTGAATTAATTAGTTGGCAGGTGAGTGAGCTGACTGGTCAGTTGACTTAATTAGTCGGCCAGCGAGTGAGCCAACTGGTCGGCTGACTTAACTATTCAGCTAGAGTGTGAGCTGACTGGTCAGCTGGCTTTAGTTGGCTGGCAAGTGAGCTGACTGGTCAGAAGACTTAAGTAGTCAACCGGTGATTGAGCCAACTGACGAGAAAACTTATCTAGTCAGTTGTCAAGTGAGCCAAAGTGTGAGCTGCCTTTACTAGTGGACTTGCCAGCTGACTTTACAGCCTAGCTACATAGCTAACCAGATGGT
>NW_007029005.1:0-343 GCF_000164805.1 Carlito syrichta | reverse complement strand
ATTCATTATATCCGCCATGCTGTACAGGTCTCCAAAACTGATTCCTCCTGTCTAACTGAAACTTTGTAGCCTTTAACTAACATCTCCCTATTCCCTGCCAGTAGTAACCATCATTCTACTCTTTGCTTCTATGAATTCGAATTTTTAAGATTCCACATATAAATGAGACTATGCGGAATTTGTTTTTCTGTGCATTCCTTATTTCACTGAGCATAATGTCCTTCCATGTTGTTGCAGATGACAAGATTTCCTCCTTTTAAGGCTGAATAGTATTTTGAGAGGGGTGTGTGTGTGTGTGTGTGTGTGTGTGTGTGTGTGTGTGTGTTTTCTACTGCATTTTCTT
>NW_007029004.1:0-344 GCF_000164805.1 Carlito syrichta | reverse complement strand
TCCATTCCATTGCTCTGCATTCCATTGCTCTCAATTCCTCTCTATTCCATTCCATTGCACTCCGTTCCATTCCTCTCTTATCCTCTCCTTTCCTTTCCTCTCCATATCTCTATATTCCTTTCCATTCCATTCCATTCCACTCCATTACGTTCCTCTCCATTCCATTCCTCTCAATTCCACTCCATTGCCTACCATTCAATTCCATTCCTTTGTACTCCAGTCCATTGTATTCCATTCTTATCCATTTGATTTCATTCTAATCCATTCATATCATTCCATTACACTCCATTCCATTCCATTGCTTTTCATTCTTCTCAATTCCATTCTATTCATCTCCATTCCAT
>NW_007029003.1:0-422 GCF_000164805.1 Carlito syrichta | reverse complement strand
TAGACACTGGGGAGATTGTGAATGAAACCACAACTCCACAGGAGACAGCAGACAGACTTACCTATGAATAGCTGAGAAGAATAAGTACAGAACCCACCACAAGAGGACAGGTTTTTTTTTTTAATTTAATTTTTTTCTTTTTCCTTTGTGAATGAAAGTGCATGTGAGGGATTAACCTGCATCCTCTCTCCACCTTTTTCTCTTTCTTTCTTTCTTCTTTTTTTTTTTTCTGTTTGTGTATATGTAAATGATAGATGGTCATCTTTCAGATTTGGGTTTTTTGTTGTTTTTTGTTCTCTCTTTTTTTTAGTTTAATGTGTGTGTGAATGCATATGTGAAGGTTTGATTGAATTCCTTTTTTCTCTCTTTATTTCTTCTCATTTTGGTTGGTGTTGAGCATGTGTGTGTGTGTGTGTGTGTGT
>NW_007029002.1:0-367 GCF_000164805.1 Carlito syrichta | reverse complement strand
TTTAAAAGATATGAATGTGAAAGAGTTTTCTTTGTCTTGCCCCTTCAAAAATGGTATAAACGCTCTGTATTAACTAGCATTACATTGTCATCTGTTCAAGAAGCAGGTGTCCAGTATATGATCTTCGTCGTTCACCTATCCATCTCTCCTTCAACACTTCCCACAACCCTTGCGGGGCGGGCCCCCGCACCCATGCAATAATCTTCTGTGCATACACCTTATTGACCTTAAAGGATGCTAAAGTAAAATTAAGAGTGTAAAATTCTGAGACCCACAGTAACCAGTAGTATCAAGTATTGGTCAACTCTGAGCCAATTATGCATCTGCATAAATTTGGCAAATAGGAAGCCAATGGTGACTCAAGTAG
>NW_007029001.1:0-346 GCF_000164805.1 Carlito syrichta | reverse complement strand
TTCAGCTATTTAAGTCAGCTGGCTAGCTAAGTAGCTAGCTAGTTAAGTCAGCTAGTTAAGTCAGATAACAAGCTAGATTAGTCAGCTAAT
Organism: Carlito syrichta; assembly: GCF_000164805.1. NCBI lineage: Eukaryota > Metazoa > Chordata > Mammalia > Primates > Tarsiidae > Carlito > Carlito syrichta. The sequence continues at coordinate 256 of NW_007029001.1, read as the reverse complement.
TAAGTCAGCTGGCTAGCTAGCTGGCTAGCTAGATAGAGAGTTAGTTAAATCAGCTGACTAGACAGCTGGCTAGCTGTCTAAATCAGCTAGTTAAGTCAACTGGACAGCCAGCTGGCTAGCTAGGTAACTACAAGCTACCTAGTTAAGTCAGCTAGTTAAGGCAGGTGGCTAGCCAACATGTTAGCTAGGTAACTAACTAATGAAGTCAGCTGGTTAGCCAGCTGGCTAGCTGATTAAGTCAGCTAGTTATGTCAGC
>NW_007029000.1:0-346 GCF_000164805.1 Carlito syrichta | reverse complement strand
TGGCTAGCCAGCTGACTTAACCAGCTATCTACCTAGCTAGCCAGCTTGCAGGCCAGCTGACTTAACTAGCTGACTTAACTAGCTTGCCTGCTTACTAACCAGCTGAATTACCTAGCTTGTTACATAGCTAGCCAGCTGGCTAGCTAACTGAATTAACTAGGTGTCTTAATTAGCTAGGCAACTGGCTAGTAAGCTGAATCAACTAGCTAGCTACCTTCCTAACCAGGTTTCTACAAGCTGATTTAACTATCTGACTTAAACAGCTAGCATGCTAGCTAGCAAGCTGACTTATCTAGCTAGTTACCTAACTAGCCAGCTGGCTAGAAAGCTGACTTAACTAGCTGAC
>NW_007028999.1:0-460 GCF_000164805.1 Carlito syrichta | reverse complement strand
AACTAGCTCACTACCTAGCTAGCCAGCTTACTACCCAGTTGACTTAACAAGCTGTCTTAATTAGATGTTCTACTACTTATCCAGCTGAATTAGCTGGCTTCCTACATAGCTTGCCAGCTGGGTAACTAGCTGAATTAACTAGATATCTATCTAGCTAGCCAGCTGGCTACTAAACTATCTGACTTAACCAGATAGCCAGTTGGCTAGCAAGCTGACATATCTAGCTAGCTACCTACCTAGTCAGCTGGCAAGACAGATGAAATAACAAACTGACTTAACCAGAGAGGCACCTGACTAGCCAGATGACTTAACTATGGGATCATCTAGCTAACCAGCTGGCTAACCAGCTGACCTAACTAGCTGACAATCAGCCAGGCAACTGGCTAGCAGGTGAATTTTGTAGCTATCTACCAAGCCAGCCAGTTGGCTAGCCACTTGACTTAACCTGCTGACATAACCA
>NW_007028998.1:0-392 GCF_000164805.1 Carlito syrichta | reverse complement strand
GGCGGCCGGGGCCGTCAGGGTCACTGCCGTCCAGGTCCTGGTCGGCGTCCCTGTGGGCAGAGGGCACCGTGAGGGGCAGGGGCCCAGCATTCCCCGGGAGGGGTGCCGGGGGCCCAGGCCCACCCAGCCAGCCGCTGCCGTGAGGACGGGTGAGCCGCTGCACGCACGTGGCTCCAGACGGGACGCACTTCCTCCGGCCCAGCCGCGTCTGCTGGGCGAAGTAGTCGTAGCGCTCCGACTTCTTCCACAGGTAGTAGTACTCCACACACTCGCCCACCGACCGCGTGCGCACCTGCGGAGATGGGTCAGCGTAGCCTGGGCCCCCACCTGCTGGGCCCCACTCTGCCGTCCAGGACATCTTCTGGGACCTCAGGACAGCACAGACGGGGTGT
>NW_007028997.1:0-352 GCF_000164805.1 Carlito syrichta | reverse complement strand
GCAAACCAGTGGGATACGTAAGTAGCTAGCTAGTTAAGTCAGCTAGCTATGCAGCTGACTAGCTAGGTACCTAAGCTGTTAAGTCAGGCTGCTAGCCAAGAGGCTAGCTAGTTAAGTCATCTTGTTTAGTCAGCTGACTAGACAGCTGGTTACCTAGGTAGCTAGATAGTTAAGTCAGATGTCTAATCCACTGGCTAGCTAGTTAAGTCACCTGGGTAAGTCAGCTGGCTAGCCAGCTGGCTAGCTATGTAACTTGTTAATTAACTCAGCTGGCTAGACACCTGGCTAGTTTTTAAAGTCATCTAGTTTAGTCAGCTGGCTAGCCAGCTGGTTAGATATATAACAAGCTAGT
>NW_007028996.1:0-442 GCF_000164805.1 Carlito syrichta | reverse complement strand
TATCATCCAAGTCATTGATAAAAATTTTGATCACAGTACCCTGAAACGCTAGGAACTTTCACAGTTCATAGTTTGTGACCTCCATTTTCTATCCCAGAGTTTATTTTCACATTTCCCATTTTTTAACACATTTTCAGTGAAATAATGCAGGATTTACTCAAGACGCTGCACCCAGCACACATGAGTTCACCAAAGCCAGGAGCTGTTCTCTTACCCTCTGAAAATATTTGTGTAACTTTCACTAAATGTGACATCTTTTCTGGATCACTGCTATACTACTTAAGTGCTTGTTCTGAGGGAGAGTCTGGAATTTGAAGCACGAGGGTGAAAATGGGGGTGAGGCAGTAAGAAACCAAGTTTACTCAACTTTATTTTATTTGAATTAGAATTTCACTCTGTCACCCAGGCTGGACTGCAGTGGCACACTCATGGCCACCGCAGC
>NW_007028995.1:0-353 GCF_000164805.1 Carlito syrichta | reverse complement strand
GTTCCCCACTCACCAGGCTAGGGGAGAGCTCCCTGGGTCAGACTGGCAAGTGGACTTCACGTCATGCCCCCCGTCTGTAACACCAAATACCTTCTGGTCCTGGTTGACACCTTCTCCGGGTGGGTCGAGGCTTATCCCACCTCAAATAAGCAGGCTGCTACAGTGGGATCTATCTTAGCCAACCACATCATCCCTCGATTTGGGGTCCCCTTCTCCCTTCAGTCAGATAACGGGCCTGAATTCACCTCACAAGTCGTTCAGTTTTTAACGACGGCCCTCAACAGCAAATGGCCCTTTCACATTCCCTACCACCCACAATCATCAGGAAAGGTTGAACGAACTAACTGCACACT
>NW_007028994.1:0-354 GCF_000164805.1 Carlito syrichta | reverse complement strand
TAACTAGCTGACATAACTAGCTAGCAAATATCTAGCTAGCTAGCAAACAAACATAACTAGTTAGCAAACCTCTCTAACTCTATAGCTTGCTGATTTAACTAGCTAGGTATGGGCTAGCTAGTTGACTGACTTAACTATCTAGGTGAGAAGCTAACTAAATAGCTAGCTGACTTAACTAGCTAGTGGACTAGCAAGCAGACTAGCAAGCTGAATTCACTAGCTAGCTGAATGGTCAGCTGATTTGCGAGCTGACTTAACTAGCTAGCTGTCTAGCCAGCTGACTTAATTAGCAAATTACCTAGCTAGTCAGGTGGCTAGCCAGCTGACTTCACTAGGTGACATAACTAGTTAGCC
>NW_007028993.1:0-354 GCF_000164805.1 Carlito syrichta | reverse complement strand
GCAGTGTGCGATATGATGGTTACTTAGACCCAGTACTTACACGACGTGTGTGGAAAGGGAAAGGGAGGTGAGAAACATGGCATCATTTCTCCTTGAGGTTGCAAGTTAGAATCTCTTAAATGTACAGAAGCTGTGTACTGCAGCAGCCCCAACCTTTTTTGGCATCAGGGGCAGGTTTTGTGGAAGACAATTTTTTCAGAGGGCAGGATGTGCAATCAAATCTCACTGCTCCTGTTCATCTGTATTTGCAGCCACTCCTCAGTGCTAGCATCACCCCCTCAGCTCCATCTCAGATCATCAGTCATTAAATTCTCATAAGGAGCATGCCACCTAGATCCCCAACATATGCAGTTC
>NW_007028992.1:0-355 GCF_000164805.1 Carlito syrichta | reverse complement strand
CTGGCTAGTCAGCTGACAAAATTCGCTGACTTAACTAGCTGATTTATCCATCTACCTACCTAGGTATCCAGCTGTCTTAACTAGCTGAAATACCTAGCTAGCCAGATGGTAGCCCTCTGAACTAACGAGCTTTTTAACTACCTAACCAGCTGGTTTGCCAACTGACTTAATGAGTTGACTTAACTAGCTAGCCAGCTGGTTGCCTGCTGACTTATCTAGCTGACATAACCAGCTAGTCAGCTGGATAGTCAGATGACTAAACTAGATGACTATCTAACTAGCCAGCTGACTAGCCAGCTGACTAACCTAACTGACTTAAGCTTGCAAGCTGGCTTGTCAGCCCGTTTAACTATCT
>NW_007028991.1:0-355 GCF_000164805.1 Carlito syrichta | reverse complement strand
GGGCCCAGGAGGAGACGCCAAGGCCGGCTCGTGGCAGCTGCTCCCTGGCGAGTCGTTTCCTGCAAATCGCTCCTCCGGGCTGGAACCCGCCCAAGCTGCAGGCTCCTGGCACTGGTTCTCGTGGGTTTGGAGCCGCCTGGGTTGCTCAAGGGCTGCTCGGTGGCAGGGGAATGCTGGGAACACGGGCTGCCCCATCGGCTTCTCCTCCAGGCTCCTGGCTTTATTCAATGGGGGCTATCACGAGGGGGACACGTCGCCCAGCGTCCTCTCAGGCAGCGCCTCGAGACCTCGGGTTCAGTGTCCCAGGAGAAATCCAAGCCCCACATCCTCCCGGGACATGGGGATGGGGCCACCG
>NW_007028990.1:0-356 GCF_000164805.1 Carlito syrichta | reverse complement strand
CTACTATGGGAGGGGTTTCTCAGTTACTAGCCCTCCTCTGTAATGGGTGCCCCAGGGACTATCTTTCCTCTGTGATGGGTACCCCAGGTGCATGGTTTCTTCTCTAATAGTTATCCCGGTGGCTGACATTCCACTGTGATGTGTGTCCCTGTGACTTAACTTTCTCTATAATACATACTGCATTGTATGGGTCTCCTATATGATTGGTACTAAGTGCCACAGTGACAGACTCTTTGTTGTGATGGGTGTACCAGTGACATGCTCACTTTTGTGATAGATTCCTCTAGTGATTGAAACTCTATAATGGCTGCTTCAATGATTGGCCTGCTTCTGTGATGGGTGCCCCAGTGACTGGT
>NW_007028989.1:0-356 GCF_000164805.1 Carlito syrichta | reverse complement strand
TTAACTAGCTGACTTAACAAAGTAGCCAGCTGGCTAACCAGCAGACTTAACTAGCTACTTTCCTAGCTATACAGAGTGATAGCTAGCTGACTTAACTAGCTAACATATGAAGATAGCCTGATGGCTAGCCAGCACACTTAAATAACTACCTACCTACATAGCCCTCTGGCTTGCCAACTGTTTTAACTACCTAACTACCTAGCTAACATGCTGGAAAGCGAGTTGGCTTAACTATGTGATTTAACAAGCTAGCCAGCTGGCTAGCCACGTGATTTCACTAGCTATGTACCCTGCTAGGTAGCTGGCTAGCCATCTGACTTAACTAGCTGACTTAATCAGGTATCCAGCTGTCTAGC
>NW_007028988.1:0-356 GCF_000164805.1 Carlito syrichta | reverse complement strand
ACTCACAAAAATGTTTTTCAGATTTAAAGAATGAGGCAAATTAGAGTAATTTTCAAGACAGGGACTCACAAAAATGTTTTTCAGATTTAAAGAATGAGGCAAATTAGAGTAATTTTCAAGACAAAATATGGGTGCCCAAAACAAATGATTGAAGAGTAATTCCTACGTCTACGAGTATATACGCTTAGATGTTTGCATGTTTAAAGGTGTCTGGAGGAGTGAACACCTGTTGAACTTGCCCTAAACAAAATTTTTTTTACAATAACTTATTTTCCCTGTATGTGATATATAATATTTGATTGGAACCAAGTTTCTTTCACCATAAGGTGATTTAAAACACTTTAGTTACAAAATTT
>NW_007028987.1:0-422 GCF_000164805.1 Carlito syrichta | reverse complement strand
ATCTTCCCCTGTAGGTGATCTGACCTTTCTTTCTAGCTGCATTTAGAATTTTTTCTTTCATGCTGGTCTTCTGGCAATGGATTATTATGTGTCTTGGGTTGGTCTTCTTATGTTTACCTTGTAGGGTTGCTCTGAATCTCTTGCATTTGGATGATTGCCTCTCTTGTGAGATATGAAAAGTATTCTTGGATGACCTCATGGAAGTCTTTTTCCAGGGTATTCTCATATTCCCCTTCTTTTTTGGAAATGCCAATCTGCTATAGATTAAGTTTCTTTCTTTTGTTCTTTCTCTTTCTTTCCCTCCCTCCCTCCCTTCCTTCTTTCCTTTCGCATCTCACTCTGTCACCCAGGTGGGATTGTAGTGGTACACCCATGGCCATCCCAGTGTTAATCTGCTGGGCTCCGGCAATCCTTCTAACTCA
>NW_007028986.1:0-347 GCF_000164805.1 Carlito syrichta | reverse complement strand
GTATACCTAACCTTGAATTGTACCTCACATCTTTAAAATAAAATAAAATAAAATAAAATAGAATCACAGGAATGGGGAAAAGCCATCTGCTATACATTCATATAACAGGATTTTTTTTTGAGTTGGAGTCTTACTCTGTCGCCCATGCTGGAGTGCAATGGCACACTCACAGTCACCCCAGTGCCAACCTGCTGGGCTCCAGTGAGCCTTCTGTCTCAGCCTTCCAAGTAGCTGGAATTACAGGCACATGTTACAACATTCAGCTAATTTTTTATTTATTGTAGAGAGGAGGTCTCGTCAAGTTGCCCGGGCTGGTCTCGAACCCGCGGGCTCAGGCAATTCATTTG
>NW_007028985.1:0-357 GCF_000164805.1 Carlito syrichta | reverse complement strand
TTCATGCTTAAAACACCCTGATTCGTGTTTAGCCCATAGCAAGGCGACATGAATTTTTTTGTGATTGAGGACACGAGTAACGCAGATTATTTATTCTTACTTAGCAATAGGTAGTGACGTTTCCTGTATGTGAGGACTAGCAATACAGAGATTCCAACTTCAAAAACCTGATACTTGGTTACCTCTTAGGAAGATGGCCTGTAGTTTTTGGGATTGAGGACTAAAGTAACCAAGACTCCTTATGCTTCCTTAGCAACATTATGTGTAGTTTCCTGTATAAAACGACTCCCATTACCTAGCTTCCCGCTTCACTGTGCAGGATGCTGAGACAGTTCTTGCTGAACGTGAATTCCAGTT
>NW_007028984.1:0-730 GCF_000164805.1 Carlito syrichta | reverse complement strand
CAGTTGGCTAGAAACAGGATAGCTAGTTAAGTCAGCTAGTTAATTCAGTTGGCTTCCCAGTTGGCTAGCTAGGTAGTTAGCTAGTTAAGACAGCTGGCTGGCCAGCTAGTTAGCTGGTAAAGACAGCTAGTTAACTCAGCTGGCCATCCAGCTGGCTAGCTAATTAAGTCAACAGGTCAGATAGCTGGTTTTTGGTTAAGTCAGCTAGTTAAGTCAGTTGGCCAGGCAGCTTGCTAGCTAGGAAGCTAGCTAGTTATATCAGCTAGTAAAGTCAGCTGGCTAGCTAGGTAGCTAGCTAGTTAAGTCATCTAGGTAAGTCAGCTGGTTAGCTAGTTAAGTCAGTTAGTTAAGTCGGCTTGCTAGCCAGCTGCCTATCAGCATAGCTAGCTAGTTAAGGCAGCTGGCTAGTCATTTGGCTACCTAGTTAAGTAACTTAGTTAAGTTACTTAACTGACCAGCAGGTTAGCTAGGTCCAGCCAGCTGGTTAGCAAATCAAGTTACATAGTTAAGTCAACTGGCTAGCCAGCTGGTTAGCTAGGTAGCTTGCTGCTTAAGTCAGCTGGCTAGACAACTGGCTATCTAGTTAAGTCACCTAGTTAAGTCAGCTGTCTAGGCAGCTGGCTACCTATATAACAAGCTAATTTATTCAGCTGACTAGTAAGCAGGCCAACTATTTAAGTCAGGTAGTTAAGTTAGCTGACTTGCCAGCTGGCTATCTATGTAGTGAACT
>NW_007028983.1:0-686 GCF_000164805.1 Carlito syrichta | reverse complement strand
TAGTTAAGTCAGCTGGCTAGCCACCTGTCTAGGTAACTAGCAAACTAATTAAGTCAGCTGGCTAGCTGGCATGCTAGCTAGTTAAGTCAGTGAGTTAATTGAGCTGGTTAGTCATCTGGCTCACTAGTTGTCTGACTAGTTAAGCCAGGTGGCTAACGCGATGACTATCTAGTTAAGTCAACTAGTTAAGAAAGCTGGTTAGTAGGCTGACTAGCGAGGTGGTTGGTAAGTTGAGCCAGCTGGTTAGCAAGCTGGTCAGGTAGTTAGCCAGCTAGTTAACCCAGCTGGCCAGCCGACTGAGAAGCAGGGTGACTGGATAGTTTAGTCAGCTGGCTATCTCACTGTCCAACCAGTTGGCTGGCTATTTAAGCTGACTGGATCGTTAGGTGGCCAACCGGCAGGCTAGATTGCCGGCTGCCTAGCCAGGTATCAAGACAGGTAGCTAGCTAGTTAAAAGAGTTGGTTAGTCGTTTAGTCAACAAGATAGCTAGCTAGTTAAGTCAGCTGGTTAGCCAGCTAGTCAGCCAACTATTAGTCAGCTAGTTAAGTCAACTAGATAGCCAGCAAGTCAGCTAACTATTTCGGTACCTAGTTAAGTCAGCTAGCCAGTCAGGTTGCTAGTCAGCTAGCCAGTTAAGTCATCTAGCTATTCAGCTAGCTAGTAAGGTAGATAGTTAAGTCAGCTA
>NW_007028982.1:5982-6709 GCF_000164805.1 Carlito syrichta | reverse complement strand
GAGTCTGTGTATGTCCTTTCTAGTGAGATGGGTCTCTGAAGGCAGTATATGTTGCCTGGTGATATTTTATCCATTTTTTCATTCTATGTCTTTTCAGTGGTGCGTTTAGTCCATTCACATTCAGACTAATTATTGAAATGTGAGAGTTCATCCCTATCATGGAGTTCTTATTGAGTTGTTGTTCTTCCACTTGGTTTTTTCTTTTTTCTTTTTGTCTTTCTTTTGCTTTTGGGGTTGGTTCGTGTATATTTTATTCTTTTCCCTGTACTCTTGTGAAGAACGTTGTTCTTTTTTCCTTTTCTTCTGTGTTTAGTACTTGCTTAAGTGTTTCATGTAGAGATGGTTTGGTGGCAGCATAAGTTCTTAGGGATTGGATATCTGGGAAAGATTTTAATTCTCCCTCACTGATGAAGCTTATCTTGGCTGGGTAGGTTATTCTTTGTTGAAATTTTTTATCTTTTAGGACTTTGAAGATAGGGCTCCAAGCTCTCGTAGCCTGCAGGGTTTCTGCAGATAAATCTGCTGCTATTCTGATTGGTCTTCCATGGTAGGTGATCTGGCCTTTTTCTCTTGCTGCCTTTAGGATTTTTTCTTTTGTGCCTACTTTATTTAGGCGAATTATTGTGTGTCTAGGAGTTGGTCTTCTCATTTGTTGTCTTGCGGGGGTTCTCTGAATCTCTTGTGTTTGAATTTTTGCATCACTGATTAGATAAGGGAAGTTTTCTTG
>NW_007028982.1:3726-5269 GCF_000164805.1 Carlito syrichta | reverse complement strand
TTTGTTCACTTTTCCCTCTGCTTTACAGTCTGTCTATTCAGCAGTATGCAGTCTTGGTCCGTTCAGAGAATCTCACCAGTTCACCTATGCCGTCGCCATCTTGCCCCGTCCTCCTTTTTTTATATTTTAATGTTTCTAAGTATATACTCCATGGAATCATGTCATAAGTTTGTATACTCTCACCACCAGTCATTGTCATCACCTTAAACAAAATCTTTGTGTTCATTAAGTGATAACATCCCATTCTTTCTTGTTTCAGTGCTTGGTATCCTCTTCCCATTTCTATGAATTTGACTATACTAGATATTTTATATAAATGGAATCTTACAATCTTTGTGTCTTGCTTATTCAGTTAGCATAATGTGTTTAAGGTTCATCCATGTGGTAGTATGTATCAGAACTTCATTCTTTTTTTTTTTTTGAGTAGGAGTCTCACTCTGCCACCTAGGCTGGAGTCCAGTGGCATGCTCACGGCCACCCTATTGTCGACCTGATGGGCTCTGGCGATCCTTCTGGCTCAGCCTTCCAAGTAGCTGGAACTACAGGTGTGCACTATCATGCCTGACTAATTTTTGATTTACTGTAGAGATGAGGTCTTGTCAAGTTTCCCAGGTTGGTCTTGAACCCTTAGGCTCGGGCACTCCACTCGCCTTGGCCACCCCAAGTTCTGAGATTACAGGCTGAGTCACCGAGTCCAGCCCAGAACTTCATTCTTTCTAATGGCTAAATAATATTTCATTGTATGGATAGACTACTATTTGTTTATCTTTTCATCAGTTGAAGGACATTTGGGTTGATACCACTTGTTGGCTATTGTTGATGCTGCTGCTATGAGCATTCAGGTACACATAGCTGTTGTTTTCAGTGTACTAAAAGTGGAATTGTTGGATCATATGGTAACGCTATGCTTAACTTATTGAAGAATTGCCAACTATTTCTTTCCTTGTGTTCCTCATAATGAAACATTTCAGTTGATGTCTCTTTATGTGATTCTGACTATTTTTTTGTCCATTCAACCTACTTTTGAATTCCTCAGGCGTATTTTTCATCTCAGTTATTGGGCATTTTAGCTCAAGATTTTCTATCAGGTCCTTTTATAATTTTTATCTCTCTATTGATATTATTTGTTTGTTGCATAATCCTTCTCCTGAGTTCTTTCGTTTTTTCCTGCATGGTTCATGGTAGTTCTTTGAACATACGGAAGGCAGTCGTTTTAAAATTTTCTTCTACTAAATCCAATGTCCATACTTCCTCATGGACAGTCTGTGTTCATTTATTTTTCCCTTGTGAATTTGTCATATTTGTTTGCTTCTCTCTATGCTTCATATTTTTTGTTACTGAAAATTGAACATACTCATTATTTTGATGTGGTAAATTTGGAAATAAGATTCTTCACTTTCCCCAGGGTTTTTCTTGTTGTCAGGGGTTATAGTTGTTGGTTTAGTGATTATTCTGATAAACTTTTAAAATTAATTAATTATAGAGTTGTAGGGTACAAGTGAGGATTAACTACATAAGTAGGCTGCATGTAGGTGAAGTTTAG
>NW_007028982.1:0-3499 GCF_000164805.1 Carlito syrichta | reverse complement strand
TCAACTCCATCCAAGTTGCTGTGAAGTCCATGATTTTGTTCTTCTTTGTGACTGCATAATATTCCATCATGTATATGTACCACATTTTCTTTATCCAGTCCATTTTCTATGGGTAGCAGGGCCAGTTCCATATTTAGGAATTGTGAATAGTGCAGCAATAAACATGCATGTGCAAGAGTCTTTTGTAGAGTGATTTATGTTCCTACAGGTTTTTCCAAGAAGAGGGATTGCTGAATCATAAGGAAGATCATTTTATAGTTCTCTTATGAATCACCACACCAATTTCCATAGAGATTGAACTAGCTTATATTCACACCAACAGTGTAGAAGCATTCCCTTTTCTCCACACCAACACTTACTGTTTTTTGGCTTCTTAATGATAACCACTCTTACCAGAGTTAGGTGATATCTTATTGTAGTTTTGATTTGCATTTCTCTGATGATTAGTGAGGCTGACGAGTTTTTCATGTGTCTGCTGGCTGCTTGAATGTAATCTTTTGAGACGTGTCTGTTCACATTCTTTTCACTCTTTTTAACAGTGTTGTCTTTTTCTTTTCACTTTGTTTAAGGTCCTTGTAGATCCTGTATGAAAGACCTTTGCCAGATGCATAATTTTCCTATTTTCCCCCCATGTTGTGGACTGTCTCTCTACTGTCTTGATGGTTTCTTTTGCTGTGCAAGACCTTTTCAATTTGAGTTGATTTTTATATATGGTGATAGCTATGGGTCTAGTTCATTCTTCTGCATGTGGTTAGTCAGTTTCCCTATACCACTTGCTAAATATGGTCTCCTTTCCACAATAAGTGTCATTGATGTCTTTATCAAAGATGAATTGCTAGAGAGACTGTGTTTTTGCTTCCAGAAGCTCTGTCTTGTTCCATTGGCCTATGTGACTCTCCAGGTAACAAAACCTTGCCATCTTGGTTACTGGAGCCTTCTAATAAAGTTTAAAGTCTGGAAGTGTGATACTTTCCACTTTGTTCTTTTGCTGGGGATTGTTTTGACTATTCATGTTCTTTTTTGTTTCCATATGAATTTTTGTATTGCTTTTAGGTCTGTGACAAAATGGCATTTGTAATTTGATGGGTATTGCATTGAATCTGTAGTTTGCCTATGGTAGGATGGACAATTCTTTCAATCCATGAGCATGGGATATTTTTCCATTTGTTTGTGACATCCTTGATTTCTTTGAGCAGTGTTTTTGTAGTTCTCATTGTAGAGATCTTCCACTTCTCTGGTTAGTTGGATGCCAAAGTAATTCATTTGTGTGTGTGTGTGTGTGACTATTGTGAATGGGAGTGTGTTTTTTATTTGATTGCTTGCCTGCTTGATACTGGTGTACAGAAATGCATGCTAATTTTGTAGCCCAAGACTTTTCCAACGTTGTTTATCCATGAGAGGAGGTTTTTGACATACTCCCTAGGATTTTCAAGGTATAGAATCATATCGTCCTCAAAGAGGGATAGCTTAGCATCCTCTTTTTCTGTTTGGAAACTCCTGATTTTCTTCTCTTGCTTGATCACGCTGGTTAAGACTTCCAGAACTATGTTAAATAGTAGGGGTGAGACTGGGCATCCTTGTCTTGTTTCAGTTCTTAGGGGAAATGCTTCCAGCTACGGCCCATTGAAAAAAAGTTTGGCTGTGGGCTTATCATAGATGGCTCTTATTGTTTTGAGGAATGTTATTTCTATGTCTAGGTGTTTGAGAGTTTTTAACAAGAAGGGATGCTGGATTTTGTCAAATACTTTTTCTGCACCTAATGATATAATAATGTGCTCTTGATTTTACATCTGTTGATGTGCTGAATTACATGTATGGTCTTGTGAATGTTGCATCAGACCTACATTCCAGGAATGAAGTCCACTTGGTCATGTTGGGTGATACTTGAGATGTGTGGTTGAACCTGATTTGCTAGAATCTTGTTGAGAATTTTTGCATCTATGTTCATCAGAGAGATTGGCCTGTAACTCTCTTTCCTTGTTAGGACTTTGCCAGGTTTGGGTGTCATTTTGATGTTAGCTTCATAAAATGAGTTGAAGAGAATTCCATTGTTCTTGATTGCCTGAAATACTTTCAATAAGGTTGGTATTAGCTTCTCCTTGTATGTCTTGTAGAATTCAACTGGGAAGCCATTTGGCCCAGGACCTTTTTTGGTGGGGATGTTTCTTATGACCGAGTCAATTTTCTGGATTTTTATTGGTGTGTTAAGATTTTCAATTTTTTCTTGTTTCAACCTTAGGAAGTTGTGTGATGTCAGAAAGTCCTCCATTTTCTTGAGATTTTCTAGTTTATTTGCATATGGATGCTCACAGTAATCTCTGACAATCTTTTCAATTTCTTAAGGGTCAGTTGTGACTTGTTTTTCATTTTTAATTGTGTTTATTTAGACAATCTCTCTCTCTCTTTTAGTGAATATGGCCAGGGGTCTGTCAATCTTATTTATCCTTTCAGAGAACCAGCTTTTTGTTTTGTTCATCCTTTCTATGATATTTTTGTCTTCTATATCTTGCAATTGTGACTTTATCTTAGTAATCTGAATCTTTCTACTGCAATTAGGATTTAGATGATCTTGCCTTTCCAGCTCCCTTAGGTGTGATGTTAGGCTATTTACTTGTGATCTTTCTATATTCTTGATGTGTGTGTAGTGCTATGAATTTTCCTCTCAACATTGTTTCCATGACATCTCAGAGATTCTGATGTGTCTTTGTTTTTGTTTGTTTCTAAGAATCTTTTTATTTTTCTTGATTTCTGTATTGATTCAGCTATTGTTCAGCAGCAAGTTGTTTGATGTCCATGTCTTTGTGTGTTTTGGGGGATTACATTGTTGGGGATATTATTTTATGCACTGTGATCTGAGAAGATGCATGGTTTTATTTTGATTTTTTGACATTTGTTCATGCTTGATTTATGTCCCTGAATGTGATTGATCTTGGAGTATGTTCCACGTGCTGATGAGTAGAATGTATACTATGCGAGTGTTTGAGGGAGTGTTCTGTAGATGTCTATTTAGTCCATTTGATCAAGTGTCAAGTTAAGGTTTGGGATCATCTTGTTGGTTTTTTGCCTCAATGATCCATCTATGGCTGTTAGGTGGGTATTGAGATCTCCAAGTAAGATTGTGTGTGTCACTGTCCTCTCTTAGTTTATTTAGTAGTTGTTTTATAACAACAATGCTCCTGTATTGGGTGCATATGAGTGTTTCCTGATGATGGGTTGATAATTTATCATAATATAGTTTACTTCTGTGTCCATTTTAACTTTTGTTGATTTGAGATCTGCTTTGTCTGATATTAGAATAGCTACTCCTTGTTTGTTATATTTATCATTTGCCTGAAAGATCATTTTCCAGCCTTTAACTTTGAGCCTGTGGGTGTCCTTTGCAGTGAGATGAGTTTCTTGGAGTCAGCAAACTGTTAGATCATGCTTCTTTATCCACTTTTCCACTCTATGCCTCTTTTGTTCATTCGGTCTATTCAGGTCCAAAATAATTATTGAAATG
>NW_007028981.1:0-696 GCF_000164805.1 Carlito syrichta | reverse complement strand
ATCCTCTTAAATCCTGCTGCTGTTTTATCAACAAAGTTTATGTGATACTCTAAATCCTTTGTGGTGATTTCAACAAAGTTCACAGCGTCTTCACCAGGAAGAGACAACATCTCAAGAACCTCTTTATTTGCTCATCCATATGAAGCAGTTCCTCATCTGTTCAAGTTTTGTCCTGAGGTTGTAGCAATTCTGTCTCATCTTCAGGCTCCATTTCTAGTTCTCTTCCTCTCTCACCACATCCGCAGTGTCTTGCTTCTCTGAAGTGTTGAACTCCTCGGAGTCATCCATAAGGGCTGGAATCAGCCTTTTCCAGACTCTGATTAATGTTGATATATATATATATATATATATATATATATATTTGAGTCAGAGTCTTACGGTCACCCAGACTGGAGTGCAGTGGCACACTCACAGCCACCGCAGCCTTGACCTGCTGGGTTCAGAAGATCCTTTCACCTCCGCCTTCCAAGTAGCTGGAACCACAGGTGTGCGCCACCACACCTGGCTAACTTTGTATAGACAAGGTCTTGCCAAGTTGCCCAGGCTTGTCTCGAATCCCTGGGTTCAGGCAATCCTCTTGCCTCTGCCTCCCAATTACAGGCGTGAACCACTGCACCTGGCTTGATGTTGATATCTTGATGTCCTCCCACAAATCCCAAAATGTTCTTGAATGGTGACTTCTTTCCAGAAGATTTT
>NW_007028980.1:0-395 GCF_000164805.1 Carlito syrichta | reverse complement strand
ATCTCGTGACAAGCCATTGCCCAAGTATGTGGAGAAATCTCTTGAATATGGTTAAAATGTGTACACACGTTTAAACCTCTATACTTCACATCTCTGCCTTTGTCCAGGGCATCCCAGGCTGGAACAGGAGCAGGGGAAGTAGAAGCAACTACATCAGCATCAGGGGATTGCAGACTGGGATCTCTAGAGGAAATTACAGATGCACAACTCTGGGTGACCACACCACAGGAATCCAGCCTTTTCACAAACATCCTCTGGCCTTCATGAGCCTGAATTTTATTTTATTTTATTTTATTTATTTTTTTAATCAATATTTTTATTATGATTTTGTGGGGTACAGTTAAGGTTTAGGTGTACAATTACGTTTCATTCAGGCACCCTGTTGATAAGAGGTG
>NW_007028979.1:0-362 GCF_000164805.1 Carlito syrichta | reverse complement strand
GATTTTTTTCTTCAAATCTTGATGTAAAAAAGGGAGCTTTGCTGTCAGGGGTGATTTTTTCATTGTGATTTTTTTCTTCTAGATTCCTATATCATGACACCACCATATAACTACATATCAGAACTGCATTTCTTTTATTTCCCAAAAGTTTATTTATTTGCATTCTAAATCTCTTGAGATATTTCTTTCTCTTTCTCTTTGTCTTATCTATAACTTGAGTCAAAAAAATTAAAGATATAAAGAGCTGATGGAAATAAACAATTATAACATGGCAGTTCTCTGAGAATACCATTTATCCTACAACCTTGTTAAGAGGATAGTGTTCTTTTGCAGTATTTGCCACCACTTACAATCTCGATACT
>NW_007028978.1:0-526 GCF_000164805.1 Carlito syrichta | reverse complement strand
GCCCCCTCCCCTACCTTGGAGAGGTGATTCTCCTCTTGCTCTCTCTCTCTTTCAAATTTACTTTCTAAATAAACTATATTTCTAATCTAAAAAAAAATTTTGTTTTGGCCAGGTGTGGTTAACGCCTGTAATCCCAACACTTTTGGAGGCTGAGGTGGGAGGATTGTTTGGGACTGGAGTTCGAGATCAGCCTGGACAACATGGCGAGACTCTGTTTCTAAAAAAAAAAAAATTAATAAAAAGAAAAATGCTTTTTAAAGTCAGGCAGTATGACTTCTACACTTTGGTCTTCTTTTTCAAGATTGTTTTGGCCATTCTGAAGTATGAATTATTTTCTAAGAATGAAAGAAAATATATTACTAGTAACAAAATCCTACATATTCAGCTCATTCCAACCCAAATGGTATCTCCTCTAGGGAACTGTCCCCAGACTCACCACTCAGTGTCTGCCTTCCTGTAGGTGATCTGTTAGCATTTCCCTTAGAGAGTCTTGTATTCAAGTGAGGTTGCTGGGATCACCAATCTT
>NW_007028977.1:0-1134 GCF_000164805.1 Carlito syrichta | reverse complement strand
GCTGGAATCCTGAAATGACTGATTCATAATACCCACAAGCCAAATATCTCTGAAACTTGAGATGAGCTCAAAGCCTTGATTCTTGTTTATACCGAGCAAGACACCTTGAGAATTTTTCGGATTCTGGACTTGTGTATCACAGATTCCTTATTCGTCTTTACCGACGGGACGAGTAAAGTCCTGTATATGAGAACTCCCTTTCCCCGGAATCCTGTTTGGAAACCCTGATTCTTGTTTTGCCATTAGCTTGATGTCATGTAGATATTGTGATGGAGGAACCGTGTATAAGAGGTTTCTTAGTTCTCCTTAGCTAGAGATCATATAGATACTGCATATGAGAACTGCTATTACCTGTGTTCCAGCTTCTAAACGCTGATTTTTATTTAGCACACAGCAGATGGCCTTTTGATTTTAAGAACTGAGGACTACTATAACCCCGATTCTTTTTCTGTCTTGGCAAGGGGCTGTGTATTTTACTGTACATTAGAACTCTCATTAGATACATCCTGTTTCGAAACGCTGATTCTATTATAACTTTCCACGATGCTCTGTAGATTTTTGGGATTGAGGACTCGTGTAACCCAGATTCCTTATTCTTTCTTAACAAAAGGTCATGTAGTTGCCTGTAAATAAGGACTCCATTTTCCAGGTTCATGCTCGAAAACACCATGATTCGTGTTTAGCCCATAGCAAGATGACCTTAAACTTTTTTGGGATTGAGGACCTGAGTAACGCGGATTCCTTATTCATACTTAGCAATAGGCAGTGAAGTTTCCTGTATATGAGGACTCCAATTACCCAGATTTCTACTTCAAAAATCTGATTCGTGGTTATGTCTTAGGAAGACGGCCTGTACGTTTGGGACTGAGGACTCATATAAGGTAAATTCGTTATACTTCTTTACCAATATGTCAGGTAGTTTCCTATATATGACGCCCTTCCTTACCCAGCTTCCTGCTTCACTCAGCAGGATTCTGCGACAGTTCCTCCTGACCAAGAAATCCAGTTTTGTGAATACCAAGAGAAAGACGTACATAATGTTCTTTGGGAACGGGAATCCAATTTTTCTGGTTTCCATTCACAAGACCTTCCCAAAATGTGGAATATTCCAAAACCAAATCCCCAATTCCTACC
>NW_007028976.1:0-363 GCF_000164805.1 Carlito syrichta | reverse complement strand
TAACTCGGCTCACCGGTTGGCTCAATCGTTGATCAACTAGTTAAGTCTCCTGAGCTGTTGGCTCACTCACAAGCCAACTAAATTCAGTTGACTAGTCAAGTCACTCGCCGGCCGATTAATCAGCTGACAGGTCGGCTCATTCGCTGGCTGACTAGTTAAGTCACCTGACAATTCCGCTCACTCACTGGCCAACTTGTTTAGTCAGCTCACCTATCAGCTCATAAGCAGGCAGACTAATTAAGTCAGCTAATGGGTCAGCCTACTAGTCGGTCAACTAGTTGAGTTAGCTAACCCATCGGTCTACTAGTCTGCCAATTTGTCAGCTTATAAGTTAGCTCAGCTAACTAGTAAGCCTACTAGTTA
>NW_007028975.1:0-364 GCF_000164805.1 Carlito syrichta | reverse complement strand
GGGACCTGGGTTCAAGGTGCCCACCATGCTGGACACTCTGGAGGCAGATGCAGAAGGATCACCGGAGTCTGCAATTTAGAGGCTGGCGGTGAACAACAGTCATGTCTCTGAGCCCCAGCCTGGGCAACAGAGCCAGTTCCTGTCTCCAAAAACATAACATTCGCAACAGATTCTCAACCGCACGTGGTTTGTTCACAGGGCGACTGGCTTTAGAGCCAGAAAATATGGCATTGGGGGGGAAAAAGTATCCCTGGGTGAAGAATGTGTCCATGGACTTTGTCGGAAGGCCCTCATCGCTGAGTTAGAGGGTCGTCTGCCTGGGGCACATTTCTCACCTCAGAGAGGAGAGACAGCAGAAACACAG
>NW_007028974.1:0-364 GCF_000164805.1 Carlito syrichta | reverse complement strand
GCAACTAGTCAGCTCTGTTAACTATTTGAATGGATGGTGTGCTGAACTACTTAGTTGGCCTATTAGTAGGCCGACTAATTAGCTGAACTAACTTGACATTTACTAGTTAGCTGAGCTAACATGCCAGCTCACAAGTTATGGGACTAGTCGCCCAAATGGTTAGCTGACTTTACTAGTTGGCTGGCTAGGCAGCCGACCAGTTAGCTGACTTAACTAGTCAGCCGGTGAGTGTGGCAAGAGGGGAACTGACTTTATTAATTGTCCAGCGAGTGAGCCGACAGGTCAGCTGACTTAACTAGATGGCGGGTGAGTGAGCCGACTGGTCATATGACCTAACTGCTCAGCCAGAGAGTGAGCTGACTTG
>NW_007028973.1:0-364 GCF_000164805.1 Carlito syrichta | reverse complement strand
GCACAGGAATGGAATGGATAGGAATTGAATAGAGAGGAAAGGAGTGGAAAGGAATAGAATTAAATGCAATGAAGAGGATTGGAATGGAAAGGAATGCAGGGGAATAATGTAGAATGGAAGGGATAGAAATGGAATGGGGAGGAATGGAATGGAGCAGCATTGAATGGAAAAGAATAGAATGGATTGGAATGGAATGGTTTGGAATGGAATGGTGATGAATACAATGGAGAGTAATGGAATGGAGCAGAATAAAATGGAGAGGAATAAAACGGAGAGCGATGGATTTGGGAGGAAGAGAATTGAGTGGAGTGGAGAGGAATGGAATGGAAAGGGGTGGAATGGAGAAGAATGGAATGGAGAGGAT
>NW_007028972.1:0-438 GCF_000164805.1 Carlito syrichta | reverse complement strand
TTAAGTCAGTTAGTTAAGTCAGCTGGCTAGCCAGATGCCTATCAGGGTATCTATCTAGTTGCAATCTGGTTACCCAGCTGGTTAGCTAGTTAAGTCACCTCGTTAAGTCTGCTCGCTGGCCAGCAGATTAGCTAGGTAGTTAGGTACTTAAGTCAGCTGGCAAGACAGCATTCTATGTAGTGAGGTAGCTAGTTAAGTCAGCTGGTTAGCCATCAGGTTATCTAGTTATGTCAGATGACTAGACCGCTGACTATCTGGTTAATTCAGCTTGCTAAGTCAACTGGCCAGCTAGTTAGCTAGTTAAAAACTAGTTAATCAGGTGGCTAGACAGTTAGCTATCTGGTTAATTCAGCTTGTTGATTCTGCTGGCCAGCTAGTTAACTAGTTAAGTCAGCTATTTATGTCAGGTAGCTAGCTAGTTAAGTCAGCTAGTTAATT
>NW_007028971.1:0-582 GCF_000164805.1 Carlito syrichta | reverse complement strand
TAGTTAGCTAACTAGTTAAGTCAGCTACGTAACTAGTTAAATCAAGTAGTTAAGACTGCTTGCTAACTAGTTAAGTCAGGTAGCTAATTCAACTAGCTAACTAGTTACCTAACTAGTTAAGTCAGCTAGTTACATCCGCTCACTAACTAGTAATGTCAGCTGGTTAAGTCAACTTGCTAGCTCGTTGGCTAACATTTAAGCCAGCTGGTTAAGTCAGCTCACTAATTCGTTGGCTAATGAGTTAAGCCATCTGGTTAAATCAGCTGGCTATCTTGTTGGCTAACGAGTTGAGCCAGCTGGTCAAGACAACTCATTAGCTCATTGGCTAATGAGTTAAGCCAGCTGGCTAAGTCAGTTTGCTAGCTGGTTGGCTAAAGAGTTAAGCCAGCTGGTTAAGACAGCTCACTAGTTCATTGACTAACTAGTTAGCTGGTTGGCTAAGTCAGCTTGGTAGCTAGTGAGCTAACTAATTAACTAGTTGATTAAGTCAGCTATGTAGATAGTTAGCTAACTAGTTATGTCTACTGGCTAGCTAGATAGCTATCTAGTTAAATAACTAGTTAAGTCAACTGGCTAGCAAGG
>NW_007028970.1:0-684 GCF_000164805.1 Carlito syrichta | reverse complement strand
CATTAAGCCAGCTACTATCTCATAAGCCAGCTAGTTAAGTTAGCTAAGTCAGCTAGCTAACCAGCTAGCTAGCTAAGTTAGCTAGTTGTCAGCTAACTCACTAGTTAGCTAACTATTTAAGTCAGCTACTTAAGCCTGCTGCCTAACTAGTTAGATAATTAGTTGTCAAATAGTCATTCAGCTAGTCAAATAGCTAACTAATTCAGGTATTTAAGTCAACTAGCTAAATAGTTAAGTCAGCCAGTTAATTCAACTACCTAAGTAGTTAAGCAACCTGCCTAATTCAGCTAGCTAAGTCAGCTTTCTTATTATGTCAGCTGGTTAAGAAAGCTAGCTAGCTAGTTAGCTAACAGGTTATGACAGAAGGTTGAGTCAGATAGGCAACAACTAACTGGTTAGGTCAGCTTGTTGATTCATCTAGCTTTCTATTTAGCAAACATGTTTAGTCAGCTGGTTGAGTAGGCTAGCTAGCTAGATATCTAATGAGTTAAGTCAGCTGTATGAGTCAGCTAGCAAGCTAGTTAGCTAAAGAGTTGTCAGCTGCCTGAGTAATCTAGGAAGTTCGTTAACTAGAGTTAATTTGGAAGATTAAGTCAGCTAGCTAGCACATTAGATAACGGGTATGCTAACTAGTTAGCTAGCTCAATAAGTCAGTTAGCTAGTTACACAACTAACTATTTAAGT
>NW_007028969.1:0-703 GCF_000164805.1 Carlito syrichta | reverse complement strand
TAGCCAGCTAGCTATCTAGTTATGTCCGCTAGTTGAATCAGCTGATTAGCCTGCTGGCTAGCTGGGTCAGTCAGCTAGTTAATTCAAGTAGCTAGCCAACTGGCTAGCTAGGAAGTTCGCTAGTGAAATCAACTGGCTAGTCAACTGGCTAGTTTGTTAAGTCAGCAAATTAAGTCAGCTGGAGCCAATTGGCTAGGTAAGTAGCTAGGTAATTAAGTCAGTTGGCTCGCCAGGTGGCTAGCTAGTTAATTCGGCAATTTAAGTGAGCTGGCTGGCTGACTGGCTAACTAGGTGGCTAGCTAGTTAAACCAGCTGACTAGCTGAATACCTATCTAGTTAAGTCAGCTACTTAAGTAAGCTTGTTAGCCAGCAGGCTAGCTAGATGGCTGGCAAGTTAAACTGGCTTATTAGCAGGCTAGTCAGATATGTGGCCTGCTAGTTAACCAAGCTGGCTAGCCAGATGACCAGAAGGGTGGCTGTTTAGTTAACTCAGCTGGCTATAGGACTGTCCAGCCAGCCAGATGGCTATTTAACCTGGCTGGCTAGCTGCATTTTCAGCCTACTAGCTAGCTCATTAAGCAAGCTGGCTATCCATGTAGACAACCAGTTAACTAGCTCGTTAAGTCAGCTGGCTAGCTGGCTGTCCAGTAAAGTTGCTAATCAGCTAATTAAGTCAGCTAGCTAGCCAGCTAGCTAGTTAAGT
>NW_007028968.1:0-843 GCF_000164805.1 Carlito syrichta | reverse complement strand
CATTTAGTCAGCTAGTTATATTAGCTGGCTGGGCTGCTGGCTAGCAAGGTAACTAGGAAATTAAGTGAGCTGGCTAGCCAGTTGGTAAGCTCGTAAAGTCAGCTAGTATAATCAGCTTACTAACCAACTGTCTAGCTAGGTAAGTCAGCTGGTGAAGTCAGTTGTCTAGCCAGTTGGCTAACTAGTTAAAAAGCTGGTTACATCAGATGAGTAGCCAGCTAGCTAACTAGTTATTTCAACTAGTTACATCAGCTGACTAGCCAGGTAGTTAGGGAATTAAGTCGGATGGCTAGCCAGCTTGCTAGCTAGCTAAGTCATCTAGTTAAGGCTGCTGACTTGCGATTTTGCAATCTAGGTAGATAGCTAGTTTTATCAGCTGTCTAGCCAGGTGGCTAGCTAAGTCATCTAATTAAGTCAGTTGAGAAGGCAGCTGCCTAGCTACATAGCTTGCTAATTTAGTCAGCTGGCTAGACAGCTCGCTAGCAAGTAAGTCACCTAGTTAATTCAACTGGATAGCCAGGTGGCTAGCTATGTAGCAAGCTAGTTAATTCAATTGGATATAAAGCAAGTCAGTTAGTTAAGACAGCTAGTTCAGTCAGCTGGCTAGCTAGGTATGTCAGCTAGTTAAATCAGCTGGCTATCCATGTGGATAGAGAGGTAGAGAGTTAGTTAAGTCACCTGACTAGTCGCCTGGATATCTAGTTAAGTCAGCTAGTATTGTCACATTGCTGTCCAGCTACCTAGCTAATTAATCAACTAGTTAAGTAAGCTGTCTAACCAGCTGGCTACCTATTTAAGACACCTCGTTAAGTCAGTTGGCTAACTAGCTCACTAGCTAGTTTA
>NW_007028967.1:0-385 GCF_000164805.1 Carlito syrichta | reverse complement strand
TAATCCTGAATTGTACCCCACAAGTTTAAAATTTTTAAAAATTTCCAAAATATTTTTTAAGACTTAACTCACTATAATAAACACAAAAATAAAGTCACTCAGGCTCTAATAATAGTATAATTTGAATTAATGAGATGTTTTCTTCCTGTAAAATTTAGAGAAAGAGAATGTGATCTATGCCTGGAACATGCATATTAGGCCAATTTGTAAATACTTGATTCATAGTTATGTATACAAGACCTTTCTGCAGTTGTGAATGGAGGCATAAGGAAAGGAGAGATAAGAAGGAAATTAATTAAAAGTTATAACTAGCCGGGCTAGGTGGCTCAGCCTGTAATCCCACACTTTGGGAGGCTGAGGTGAGTGGATTGCCTGAGCCCGCGGG
>NW_007028966.1:0-370 GCF_000164805.1 Carlito syrichta | reverse complement strand
TGTCAGTAAACAGAGATAATTTCATTTCTTTTTTTCTCAATTTGGATGCCTTTTATTTCTTTCTCTTGCCTAGTTGCTCTAGCTAAGACTTCCAGCACTATGCTGAATAGAATTGAGAGGCGGTATCCATGACTTGTTTCTCATTTTAGAAAAATCCTTCAACTTTTCACCATTGATTATAATATTAGCTGTGAACCCAGCGTGGTGGCTCATGCCTGTAATTTCAGCACTTTGGAAGATAGAGGCGAGAGGATTGCCTGAGCCCAAAGGTTTGTGACCAGCTTGGGCAACTTGGTGAGACCTCGTCTTAACAATAAATCAAAAAATTAACTGGGCATGGTGGCACACACCTGTAGTTCCAGCTACTTGG
>NW_007028965.1:0-514 GCF_000164805.1 Carlito syrichta | reverse complement strand
TTACTTTCTAGAAAATTCTGGAATAAGTTATTAAGTAGACATCTTTTAAGCACTTAGAATGAAAAGTGGTAACTGAGAACTAAAACAGTATATTAATTTATTTATATTTTCTCTGAATCAGAGAAAATTGTACCAAGTAAGAAACTTAGGCTTACAAGCTATGGTAAAGCCATAAAAATAAGCCATACTTTCATTTGGAAAGCAAAATATAATAATTATAGAATAGGAAAAAATATCTACTCCACTCTCAGAGACAGCTGAGTAAATGTCAAAACTCAGGGTCATAAAAATGCAAATAGCAGCTTAATTTCTGTTGCACTAAGAAAATGCATTGTAGATATATGACTGACTTTATTTCAAAAACTTTCATTGGTTTATATAAAATGAAACCTATAAAAAGGTTTACAATCTCAGAAAAGAAGAGATATAATGGAGACAAGAATCTTCTGCCACTAATGTCCTTAAATAACTGCCAATTTGGAGCAAGAAAGCTTTTCAAAATCTAATTTGGATC
>NW_007028964.1:0-372 GCF_000164805.1 Carlito syrichta | reverse complement strand
CTCCCAAAGGCACGGGATTACAGGCTGAGCCACTGAGCCCGGCTAGACTCTACTTCTATTGGGAAGAGTTATTAAGGGTATGGATACAAGGACAGAAAGCGTCTGTAGTCATTTTTTATTATCTGCCTTAAAGGGATAGTCTCCACCAGGGCTCAGGCTTCCTCTGAATAGGCTTCTGATCAAAGGTGGCAAATCTATTCAATCAAACCATGTCACTCCCACCAGGACCCTTTGAAGACCTGAGTCACTCCTACATCATTTCCAGCACCCCAAACTTGCATTGATAGCATCTATAGCACTAAACAGCTGTCTGTATGGCTTGTGATAAAAGTCTGTCACATTTGTACACAGTTATAGGGACAAATCAGGAAT
>NW_007028963.1:0-374 GCF_000164805.1 Carlito syrichta | reverse complement strand
TAAAAGGGTAGCCAGCTGGCTTAACCAGCCAGCTACCTGGCTGGCTAGCTGGCTAGGCAGGCAGCTACCTAGCTAGTGGGCTGACCTCGTGGCTAGCCAGCCAGCTTAAATAGTCATCCAGGTGGTTGGACAGTCAGATAGCCATCTGGATTAACTAGACAGCCAACCTGCTAGTCAGCTGGCTAGCCAACTGGCTTAACTAGCAGGCTACCTCCCTGACCAGCCTGCTAACAAGCCAACTTAACTTGTCAGCCACCTAACTAGTCTGACGGCTAGCAAGCTTACTTAACTAGTTGAATTAAATAGATAGCCATCCGTCTATCCAGCTGGCTTAACAAGCTAGCCACCTAGATGGCCAGCTGGCTAACCAGCTC
>NW_007028962.1:0-374 GCF_000164805.1 Carlito syrichta | reverse complement strand
GGGGAGAGGGGGTGTGTGTGTGTGTGTGTGTGTGTGTGTATGTGTGTGTGTGTGTGTGTGTGTGTTCACGTGCATGTACACACATGCATGCACACTCACAAATGCAGAAAATGATGACATGTACAGGGACAGCACCAGGTAAAGGTTCAGATACTTAGAATCACTTCACATTGTGTGTGAATATGTACACAATGCAAAAACCAGAAAGACATGGATTAGATGAATCCACTCCAAGGTTACACTGAGTGGCTGCTGTGAGGACATGGGTGGGCTGACAGAGCTGGAGGGGTCCCGCAGTATTCATTTAATATGGGCCAGGTGAAGTAGCTCACATCTGTAATCCCAACACTTATAGGAGGCTAAGACAGGAGAAT
>NW_007028961.1:0-741 GCF_000164805.1 Carlito syrichta | reverse complement strand
GGGGTACAGAGCTAGTTAATTCAGCTGTGTAGCCATGTGGATATCTAGTTAAGTCAGCTATTTTACTCACCTGTCTGGCCAGCCGTCTAGCTCATTAATCAACTAGTTAAATCAACTGGCTAATCAACTAGCTATCTAGTTAAGTCAGCACTTTACGTGAGTTGGCTAGCTAGCATGCTAGTTATTAAAAAGCTAGTTAAATCAGACGGTTAGATAGCTGACTGGCTAGTTATTTCAGCTAGTAAAGTCAGCTGGTTAGCTAGGTAGATAGCTAGTTAAGTCAGCTAGTTTTGTCAGCTACCAGTATTTAAGTCAGGTAGTTAAGTGGGTTAGCTAGGTAGATAGCTAGCTATGTAGCTAGCTAGTTATTTCAGCTAGCAAAGTCAGCCAGATACCTGGGTAGCTAGCTAGTTAAATCAGCCAGTTAAATCAGCTGGCTTGCAAGTTAAGTCAGCTAGTTAAGTCATCTGGCTATCCAGCTGCATTGCTGGGTTGCTAGCTTGTTAATTCAGATGGCTTGCCAGCTGGCTAGCTAATTAAGTCACCTAATTATGTCAGGTAGCTACTCAGCTGGTTAGCTAGTTAGCTAGGTAGTTCTGTCAGCTGTTAAGCCTGTGGGATACATAGGTAGCTAGCTATTTTAGTCAGCTGTTTAGCCACCTGGCTAGCTAGTGTTGTCAGCTAGTTGTCAGTTGGATTTCTAGTTATGTAAGCTAGTTGTGTCAGCTGGTTAGCCAGCTG
>NW_007028960.1:0-467 GCF_000164805.1 Carlito syrichta | reverse complement strand
AGCTTCCTAGCTGGCCAGATGACTTAACTAGCAAAACAAACTGGCTAGCCATCTGACTTAACTAGCTTTTGAACTAGCTAACCAGATGTATAGCCAATGACTTAATGAGCTCACTTAATTAGCTAGCCAGCCGGTTGCCAGCTGACTTAATTTGCTATCCAGCTGGTTGCCAGTTGACTTAACTAACTGTCTGAAACAGTTAGTCAGCTGGCTAGTCAGCTGACTTAACTAGCTAGCTACCTGTCTAGCCAGCTGTCTAGCCAGTTGACTTACCTAGCTGATTTAAGCAAGCTGGTTAACCATCTCACTTAACCTGCTAGCTATCAACGTAGTCAGTAGGCTAACCAGCTGACTTAACTAACTGACTTGAACAATTATCCTGCTGGTTACCAAGCAGATTTATCTAACTAGATACCAACATTGCTATCTGGCTAGACAGCTGACTAAACTAGCTGACTTAAGCAGCT
>NW_007028959.1:0-378 GCF_000164805.1 Carlito syrichta | reverse complement strand
GGCCGGGAGCGGCCACTGCACTCCAGTCTGGGCGACCGAGTGAGACTCCAGCTCAATAAAATAAAATAAAATAAAAAAAATAAAAAAAATAAAAATAACAACTGTGATCCACAGGGTACATCTACCAGAAGATAAATAGTATTGCTAGTTTATCAGAAGTTTAAAATTTTTGTCCCCTCCCAAGTGAAATTTTACAAGGATATATTTCTAAAAGCCATCTATTTTCTGAATTAAAGAGGTAAAGAAAGAGTGCCTTGGATATCCTTTTATTTAAATGTATTTTCGACCTTCGAGACCGTATCCGCTCCGCCGCCGGTCCACACCACTCCAGCTCACCGTGGACGATGCTGTCGCCGCGCTCGTCGCTGACCACGGCTC
>NW_007028958.1:0-440 GCF_000164805.1 Carlito syrichta | reverse complement strand
GCTAGTTCGTGACCTAGTTAAGTCAGTTGGATAGCCAGATGGCTAGCTAATTAAGTCAGCTAGTTAGCTCAGCTGGCTATCCAGGTGACTAGAGAGGTAGAGAACTTAAGTCAGCTGACTAGCTGTTACAATATCTACTTAAGTCAGCTCGTTTAATCACATGACTGACCAGCTGTCCAGCTCATAAATCAACTAGTTAAGTCAGCTGGCTAACCAGTTGGCTAGCTAGTTAAGTCACCTCTTTAAGTCAGTTGGCTAGCCAGATCGCTAGCTCATTAAAAAGGTAGTTAAGTCAGATGTCTAGACAGCTGGCTGGCAAGTTATTTCAGCTCGTTAAGTCAGCTGGCTAACTAGGTAGTTAGCTAGTTAAGTCAGCTAGTTAAGTTAGGTGGGTAACTAGTTAAGTCAGCTAGTTAAGTCAGCTAGTTAGCTTGATAGCT
>NW_007028957.1:0-380 GCF_000164805.1 Carlito syrichta | reverse complement strand
CCGAGGCGGGAGGATTGCCTGAGGCCAGGAGTTGGAGACCAGCCTGGCAACGTAGTGAGAATGAAAACAAACACAAACCAGAAGTACAGCACCCCAGCTCCTCCTCCCAACCCCCTCAGCCTCAGTCCCAGGGGCACCACTTTGGAATGCTGGGGCTCTAGGAAACATGGTTTGGAAACGCAGCCTGTGTGCTCCCTGAGGGGCCCCAGGAGTCTTCCCTCCTGAGAAATGCTAAATGAGCGTAAAAGTATACACAATGTTATCATCACCTCCACCCCGCCCCAGGACCCATCACTCAGACTCACCTCCTGGCATCCACACTCGCCCTACCTCCTCCCTTACCATGCCCTTCAGAGCAAATCCCAACGTCATGTCAGGTT
>NW_007028956.1:0-601 GCF_000164805.1 Carlito syrichta | reverse complement strand
GACCTGGGAGCGAGGCATTCTGCATCTTCAAAGCTACTTCTCTTCCTCTTTCCTGTTCGGGCTTCAGGTAAGCTAGATACTTCACCTTTTTCCCGTTTTTTCTTTTTTTTTGATTGCTTTTGGGGTTCAGTAGTTTCTGCTTCAGAGCCCTCAGATGCGGTTCTTGACCTTTTTACTTTACAGGCGTTTGTGTTGCTTGTGTCCATGCTTACCTCTTTGGCCTGAACACTGTCTTCTTTCTTCACTCGGCCTTTCTTCTTTTTTTTCTTTTTCTTCTCTTCAGTTACTCTTAGAGCCGGAATGGGTTTATTTTTTACTGTTTTAGGAAATATGCCAGGTTTTCTTGGTGCTTCTTCTGGTGGGTTGTTAAGAAACTACAATGATTGCAAAAAAGGTTTAACACTGCAAGAAAACTGTTTAATACTGGTTAAATTTTGTTTTTCTTTTTAGGATCCGGACCTACCTCAATAGCTTTTGCTGCTTGTTCTTTTGTTTCAAATTCCACAAAGGCAAATCCCTTTGGATCTCCAGTAGACTTATAATGTGGTATACTTATATAAACAACATTGCCACATTTCCCAAATACTCTTTCAATCCAGCT
>NW_007028955.1:0-423 GCF_000164805.1 Carlito syrichta | reverse complement strand
TGCCTTAACTTGTTGGCCAGCAAGCAAGCTGATAAGTGAGCTGATTTAACTAGTCAGCAGGTGAGCAAGCCGACTAGTTAGCTGACCTGTTGGCCTGCGAGCGAGCCGACAATTTAGTTCACCTGTTGGCTGGCAAGTAAGCTGGCTAGTTTGCTGACCGGTTTGCAGGCAAGTGAGTCAACTAATTAACTAGCGGACTTAAATAACTAGCCAACTGGTTAGCCACCTTAATTAACTCGTTTGGTACCTAGCTATACAGTTGGCTAGCCAGCTGACTTAACAAGTTAACTTAACCAGCTAGCCAGCTAGGACAACTAGCAGACTTAACTAGTTAGCAGCTGGCTACCCAGCTAACTTAACTAGCTCTCTACCTAGCTAGCTAGCAGGTTAATCAGCAGACTTAAGAAGCTGACTTTATTAGCT
>NW_007028954.1:0-381 GCF_000164805.1 Carlito syrichta | reverse complement strand
GGAGGGCTCTTCATTGTTTGTGTTCTGAAGTCTGTTTCCTCAGTGGCTGACCTCCCAGGAGTCTGTGTGAGACTCATATTTTTTCTTTGGTTTTTCTTCATTTGTGTAGGTTTTCTCCCCCCCCCTTTTCTCTTTTTTAATTATGTTGTTCAGTGATGTGGGGATAGCTTTTATTTATTTTGTTCCATCTCCTATTTTTCCTTATGTAGGATCCCTCATTTTCTTCAATTCTGAACCTGGATTGGAGGTGGACCCTGTTCTTTTTGCATTTTTGAGATTTAATTAAGTGGAAACTATGATTCAGAAACTATCTACAGATCCCAGTATCTGCCAACAGGCTTGTGGGTCACCCGGGCACCCACTTCCCACTTCCTTACAATC
>NW_007028953.1:0-512 GCF_000164805.1 Carlito syrichta | reverse complement strand
TGCCACCTCTAGTCGACAAAGGAGGCCAGGAGTGTCCCAGATGCCACCTCTAGTCTACAAGGGAGAGCGGGAGTGTCCCCAGATGCCACCTCTAGTCCACGAGGGAGGCCAGGAGTGTTCCCAGATGCCACCTCTAGTCTACAAGAGAGGCCGAGAGTGCCTCCAGATGTCACCTCTAGTCTACAAAGGAGGCCAGGAGTGTCCCAGATGCCACCTCTAGTCTACAAGGGAGGCCGGGTATGTTCCCAGATGCCACCTCTAGACCATGAAGAAGGCTGGGAGAGTCCCCAGATGCCACCTCTAGTCCACAAAAGAGGCCAGGCATGTCCCAGATGCTGCCTCTAGTCTATGTGGGAGGTAGGGAGTGTCTCTAGATGTCACCTCTAGTCCACAAGGGAGGCCAGGAGTGTCCCCTGATGCTACCTCTAGTCTATAAGAGAGGCCAGGAATGTCCCCCAGATAGTGCCTCTAGTCTACAAGGGAGGTGGGCAGTATCCCCAGATGCCACGTCT
>NW_007028952.1:0-414 GCF_000164805.1 Carlito syrichta | reverse complement strand
TTTTTTTTTTTTTAACAAAACTGAATATACACTTGCCATATGTTCCGGTAATCATGTTCCTAGTGTATCCAAATAACTAAAAACGCTCATCCACAAAAAAGCCTGCAGACAGACCTTGAAAACAGCTTTACTCATAACTGGCCACACTTGGAAGCAGTGAAATAACCTTCAGCAGACTAATAAATAAATCAACTGTGGTATTCCCAGACAACAAAATGTTATTCAGCAATAACAACAAGAAATGAGGTGTCAAGCCATAAAAAGACATGAAGGAAACTTAAGTTCATATTAC
The DNA here is from genome assembly GCF_000164805.1 of Carlito syrichta. Classification (NCBI taxonomy): domain Eukaryota; kingdom Metazoa; phylum Chordata; class Mammalia; order Primates; family Tarsiidae; genus Carlito; species Carlito syrichta. The sequence goes on along the minus strand of NW_007028952.1, from coordinate 122 downwards.
TATGTGGAAGAAGCCAATCTTAAAAGGTTAAATACTGCAATATACTGAAAAGAAGAAAACAAACGACCCCATTATAAAATGGGCAAAAGACATGAACAGACACTTCACAAAAGAAGACATTC
>NW_007028951.1:0-521 GCF_000164805.1 Carlito syrichta | reverse complement strand
ATATAAGTTGGAAGGAGTCCGAATAAAATTTGGCTTCAGTCCTGATCAGACTGTTCCCAGAAGAACTGCCTCCAAGTGGTTTCTTCTCACTGTCCAGATTCTCCGGTGCAGGTCCTAACCCACCCTTGGTCGGAGCGGGTCTCCGACAGCTTAGGCACCCAAACCCAGGGACTTGACTCCGGTAATTGGATATATATATATATATGTTTTCCTGTTTGTTCATTCATCTCGTTTCAGGATGGACCTTGTCTTAGGGTGCTGCAGGCCCCCTGAAGAGTGCGGGTGGATAGGCAAGCAAATTGGTTGTATAGTGTCGCCAATGGACTGTGTGGCTTCTTATCACCATAAAGAGCGTTTTAGTTTTTGTAGAGATATTACTGTATATTGTGTATATTGGTGTTTTTACAGTTATGGGGAGCTGCGGCTCCAAAAAAAGGCAAGCCTATATTCAAATCATGTCTAAATCGTTAAAGCACAAAGGTGTTAAGGTAAGTAAAGATAAAGTTACTTCTTTTTTAGAT
>NW_007028950.1:0-384 GCF_000164805.1 Carlito syrichta | reverse complement strand
GTTGGAGTCTCACTCTGTCTCCCAGGCTGGAGTGCAGTGGCACACTCACGGCCTCCCCAGCGTCGACCTCCTGGGCTCTGGCGATCCTTCCGCCTCAACCTTCCAGGTAGCCGGAACTACAGGTGTGTGCTACCACGCCCAGCTAATTTATTTATTCATTCATTTATTGTAGAGACGAAGTCTCATCAAGTTGCCCCACAATTTCTCTGGCAATCCACTCGCTTTGGCCTCCCAAAGTGCCGGGATTACAGGCTGAGCCACCGAGACAGGCCTATTAATTTTTTTGGATCAACAATGTTAAATACTTGTAGGTATGCATATATATATATATCTATCTATCTATCTATCTATATATATATATATATATATATATATATACACATG
>NW_007028949.1:0-632 GCF_000164805.1 Carlito syrichta | reverse complement strand
TTTGGAATATTTGCATATACAGAATGAGATATCTTGGTGATGGGACCCATATCTAAATATAAAATTAACTTGTTTCATATACTGCGTATACACATAGCCTGAGGATAATTTTAGACACGATTTTTAATAACCTTGTGTGTCTTGGCTATGACTTGTCACATGAGGTCAGGTGTAGAATTTTCCACTTCTGGCATCATATTGGTACTTAAAATTTTTAGATTTTGGATATTAGATTTCGGAATCAGGGATTCTTGGCCTGTAGCACCTACTTCAGAAGGTTGTGTGGAATAAATGCAATAACGAATCTAAAATGCTGCTGTGGAAGGAGCCCCACTGGAGAAGACGAAAGAGGCACCCTGCCACCATCTTGAAAACTTGGCAGGAAAGCGTTCTGGCTTGCGCACCATGGAACAACAGACCCCATCTCTGCGACTGGTGGATTAACGACTCGGAGGTTGATCGTGACCCAGAGGGAATATCCTGAAAGCACAAACTCCAGAGGGACAGGACGAGGGCTGAGTCTCAGGTCCCTTACTCCCTACCCTGATCCAGCCATGGAACAAAGAGTATGGCCAGAAAAGAATGGGGAAGCCCTCCAAAGAGATCGGTGGTGAGTCCGTGGCTGGCCCACC
>NW_007028948.1:0-916 GCF_000164805.1 Carlito syrichta | reverse complement strand
TGAAAAGCAATGGAATGGAATGGAGAATAATGGAATGGAATGGAGAATAATGGAATGGAATGGAGTGGAGTGGAACGTAAATGAGTGGAATGGAATGGAATGGAAAGGAATTGAGATATATGGAAAAGAATGGAATACAGTGGAATGTAAAGGAGTGGACTGGAATGGAATGGAATGGAAATGAATGGAATTGTATGGAAGGGAATAGAATGGAGAGGAATGGAATAGAGAACAATGGAACTGAATGGAAAGAAATGGAACGGAATGAAGAGGAATGGAATGGAATAAAATGGAATGGAATTGAGAATAGTAGAATAGAATGGAATGGAAAGGAATGTAATAAAATGGAGAAGAATGGTAAGGAGAGGAATGAAATGGAATGGAATGGAATTAGGGGGAGAGGAATGGAATGGAATAGAATGGATTGGAGAAGAATGTAATGGAATGGATAGGAAAGGAATGGTAGGGAGAGAAATGGAAAGGAATGGAATGGAATGGAGAGGAATGGAATGAAATGGAGTGGAGTTTGATGGAATGGAGAGAAATGGAATGGAATGCAATGGAGTGGAATGGAATGGAGTGGAATAGAGTGGAGATGAATGGAATGGAATGAAATTCAATTGAATGGAAAGGAGAGTAAAAGAATGGAATGGAGAGGAATGGAATGGAAAGGAATGAATGGAATGGACAGGAATGGAATGGTATGGAATATAGAGGAATGGGCAGTAATGGAATGGAGAGGAATGAGGAAGAATGGAATGGAAAGGAATGGAGAGGAATGCAATAGATTAAAGCAGAATGGATTGTAATGCAGTTGAATGGAAATTAATGGCGTGGAAAGGAATGGAATGAAATGGAATGGAAGGTAAAGGAGACGAATGGAATGGAATGGAGAGGAATGGAATGGAATGGATAG
>NW_007028947.1:0-389 GCF_000164805.1 Carlito syrichta | reverse complement strand
TAGATAAGTCAGCTAGTTGAGTCAGCTGGCTACCCATCTAGCTACCTGGTTAAGTCAGCTTGTTAAGTGAAGTGGATAGACAACTGGCAAACTATGTAGATAGCAAGTTAAGTCAGCTGGTTAGCCAGTTGACTGTCTAGTTAAGTCACCTTTAAAGGCAGCTGGGTACACAACCTGCTAGCTAGTTAACTAACTAGTTAATTCAGCTGGCTAGCAACCTGGCTAACTAGTTAAGTCAGCTGCCTAGTTAGCTGCTTGCTAGTTAACTCAGCTAGTTAAGTCAGCTGGCTTGCCACCTGGCTAGGTAGGTAGCTAGCTAGAATAGTCAACTTGCTAGCCAGCTGACTAGCTTCTTAAGTCAGGTAGGTATGGCAGCTGGCTAGCCAACT
>NW_007028946.1:0-575 GCF_000164805.1 Carlito syrichta | reverse complement strand
CTAGCCAGCTGACTTAATTAGCAAGCTACCTACCTAGCTAGCCTGCTAGTCAGCTGACTTAACTAGGTGACTTAACTAGCTAGACAGCTTGCTAGACTGCTGACATAACTAGCTAGCTACCTAGCTAGCAAACCGGCTGGCTAGCTGATTTAATTTGCTGCCTTAACTAGCTAGCTAACTCACATATCTAGCTGACTTAACTAGCTAGTTTCCTATCTTGCCAGTTGACTTAACTAGCTGAAATAACTAGCGAAGCAGTTGGGTGTCCATCTGACGTAAATAGGTTTTAATAAGCTAGCCAGCTAGCTAGAAAACTGAATTAAAGTGCTGACATAACTAACTATGCAGCTGAATAGTCAGCTAACTAACGTAGCTGACTTAAGTAGCTGGCCAACTATCTAGTCACCTGAACTAATTGCCTAGCTACTTAGCTATCAAGTAGACTACACATTTGATTGAACTAGCTGATTTAAGGATGTAGCCAGCTGGCTAGCCAGCAGACTTAATTAGCTATCTACCTAGCTAGAAAGCTGATTATCCAGTTGACTTATCTAGCTGACATAACTAGATAGCCT
>NW_007028945.1:0-489 GCF_000164805.1 Carlito syrichta | reverse complement strand
TGGGGTCTCAGCCCCATCTGGTCATTCCCAGAAAATACCTTACCACATCAACAAACAAATTACCACTAGGTCAATATCCTAGGACAATGGTTTACTAAGCGTGACCTCAAGACCCGCAGCCTCAGCATCTTTGGGAAGTTAGAAATGCAAATTCTTAGCCTCACCCCAGACCTACTAAATCTGATACTCTGGGAATGGGACCCCATAATCTGTGTTTTAGCAAGCTCTCAGTTCGAGAGACATTGTCCTAAGTAAATTGCTCATATATATATATATATGAGCAATTTATATATATATATATACTATATATATATATAATATATATATATAATATATATAGTAAATTATCCTGAAATAGGAATCTAGAAATCCATAAATTTTGGAAGTACTTTGAGGAAACAGCCACTTTAGAATGACTTCCAAACTAATTGTTCCATTGAACGGCTAAGTCTTGGATGAAATTTTTTTGTTTTAATTTTAGAGTCATGG
>NW_007028944.1:0-515 GCF_000164805.1 Carlito syrichta | reverse complement strand
GTTTTAAATTTATATTTCTTTTAAAAAATTTACCTGACTTTTTATTGAAAAGATAATACATATTATTTACATAAATGGTATTATATCTTACCTATTGTTCATGAACTTGATTTTTAACTTAATGCTTTTTTGAGATTTATTCTGATTGTTTGATAAATGTGGATCAATTTATTTAATTTATATATTTTAGTTATACTATACAGCATTCTAGTATATGATTTAAACAGTTTACATCGACATGACTTTCTTAATAGACCAATTAGGCTTTGCTAGCTTTTCACAATGATAAGACCCTTTCACGTGGCTCCTTGGGCAGGTGTGGGAAGTGGATGATGGGGAAGATGAGCCACTAGGGGCATTTTTGATGGGGTGGGCAGCCAGAAACCTAAACTTCTGTTTGTAAACTCAGCAACATTAGAGCACCTGCCCTGTGTGTGGCACTGTCCCTGGAAGAGGGAAAACTGAGGTGAGGAAAGGGAGCATAGGCCTTGCCTATGTTGAAGAGAACACTGACA
>NW_007028943.1:0-391 GCF_000164805.1 Carlito syrichta | reverse complement strand
GGGGACAGCCACCTGGCTTGGAGCGGAGGGTCCTCTGTGAGGTACAGAGGGCCTAAAGAAGGAACAAGGTTGGTTCTGAATTGAGTTTTACAAGCAACAGGGGCTTTTCCCATTTCTTTTCTTTTGTTTTTTTTTGAGTCAGACTCATTCTGTTGCCCAGTTTGGGGTGTAGTGGCACGATCACAGTTCATTGCAGCCTCGACCTGGCTCAGGCGATCCTTGCACCTCTGCCTCCCCATCAACTGGGACTACAGGTGCATGCCAGCATGCCCGACTAATCTATTTTTTAATTTTTTTATTATTTATTTATTTATTTTTGAGTTGGAGTCTCACTCTGTCGCCCAGACTGGAGTGTAGTGGCCGCTTCCAGCCACCGCAGCCTCGACCTGCT
>NW_007028942.1:0-578 GCF_000164805.1 Carlito syrichta | reverse complement strand
TCAAATGAGCTGAAATGAAAAACAACAAAAAGAAAAATATTCTTTTTAAAAATTATTATTGTATTATTTTTTTGATATATAGTTTTTATTATAAAATTGTAGGATATGGGTTAAATATACAAATACTCATTGTCCAGGTAGCCTTGTTGATAAGGTGTTCCCCTCTTTCTTCAGACTGATATTGACTACTATTAATCCCTACTTCCTCCACCTCCTGACCCCCCCATATTTTCCCACCACTGTCTATCCTTGTCTTATAGTATTACAGCAGTTGTTCAAGGCCCACTTATGAGTGAGAACAGATGATGCACAGAACTTTGTTTCTATGAAACGTCACTCAGTATTGTCGACTCTAATTCCACCCAGGTTGCTGTGAAATTCATGATTTTGTTATTCTTTTTTTTTTGAGTTGGAGTCTCACTCTGTCGCCCAGACTGGAGTGCAGTGGCCGCTTACAGTCACTGCAGCCTCGTCCTGCTGGGCTCCGGCGATCCTTCCACCTCAGCCTCCATGGAACCAGCCAGAATTATAGGCATGCACTACCATGCCCGGCTGATTTTTTGATTTATTGTAGAGAT
>NW_007028941.1:0-426 GCF_000164805.1 Carlito syrichta | reverse complement strand
TAGCTAGCCCTAAAAAAAGATAGAATTTCATAAGTGGGCTTGAGAAACAGCAGCGTCAAAGGAACCATTGATGCCCAGAAAAGGCAAAAAAAAATTGATATTTATTTCTAAATTTCTTTAATTTTTTTTATTGTGGTAAAAATACACATAACATGAAATTAGCATCTTAACCATATCTAAGTCTTCAGGTCAGTGGCATAAAGTACATTCACACTGCTGTGCAGCCATCACCACCATCCACTCATCTCCAGAACTCTTTTCATCTTGTAAAACTGAATCTTTGTGCCCATTAATATAATCACTTTTCATTTCCCCTGCCCCTAGTCCCTGACAATCACCGTTCTACTCTATGAATTAAGGAATAACTAAATTTACCTGGTGACATGAGCTTTTTCTGTCTTTAAAGTGCAAAAGGACTTTTATTTT
>NW_007028940.1:0-394 GCF_000164805.1 Carlito syrichta | reverse complement strand
GCCAGCTGACTTAACTACCTGATGTAACTGGCTAGCTACCTAGCTAGCTAGCTGAATTTAATAGCTGAAATTATAAACTAGCTACCTATCTAGATATCTAGATAGCCAGCAGACTTAACAGACTGACTTAACTAGCAAGCTAGCTGACATAACTGGCTGACTTAATTAGCTAGGTACCTAGCTAGACAACTGACTTAAGCTGAAATAACTAGCTAGCCAACTGACTTAACTAGTTTTTTAACCAACTCTAGCTGACTAGCCAACTGACATAAGGAGGTGACTTAACTCACTTGTCAGGTGGTTAGTCAGCTGACTTAACTAGTTGATTAGCGAACTAGGCAGCTGGCCAGCCAGGTGACTTAACTAGCTGATTTAATTAGTTATCCAGCTGGCT
>NW_007028939.1:0-395 GCF_000164805.1 Carlito syrichta | reverse complement strand
TTTTTTTTTTTTTTTTTTTTGAGTCGGTGTCTCATTCTGTCACAGTTCACTGCAGCCTCGAACTCTTGGGCTCAGATGATCCTTCTGCCTCAACCTCCTGAGTAGTTGAGACTACAGGCATACACCACAGCTCCCAGCTGTGTTGTTTGTTTGTTTGTTTGTACAGACATGTCTTGCTATGTTGCCCTAGCTGGTCTTAAGTTCCTGGGCTCAGGCAATCCTCTCGCCTCGGCCTCCCAAAGTGCAGGGATTACAGGCATGAGACACCATACCTAGCCCAGAAATACATTTCTTACAGTCCTGGAGGTGGAATATCCACGATGAAGGTATGGCTGATTTGGTTTCCAGGAAGGACCCCATACCTATTTTGCAGTAGGACACTATCTTCTTGCATG
>NW_007028938.1:0-395 GCF_000164805.1 Carlito syrichta | reverse complement strand
TTCTTGTGGCAAATCATTTGTGTGTGTGTGTGTGTGTGTGTGTGTGTATGGACTTACCTCTCTGTCAAGGTCTCTTTTTTACACAGGTCCTTCCAGGACTCTGGGAGGATGTTAAACAATGTGTGTTAGCATAATTATCATATTTTGGGGGGTAAAATTTGCAAAAGTGTTAGGTGTTTTAATTAGTTAAAACTGATATCTCAGAGGCCGAGACGAGTGGATCATCTGATCCCACTGGTTCAGGACCAGCCATGGCAACTTGGCGAGACCTAATCTCTACAATAAATAAATTTAAAAAATTAGCCGGGCGTGGTAGCGTGTACCTGTAGTTCTGACTACTTGGAAGGCTGAGGTGGAAGGATCGCCGGAGCCCAGCAGGTCGACACTGGGGTGGC
>NW_007028937.1:0-395 GCF_000164805.1 Carlito syrichta | reverse complement strand
CTGCACTGGTGTCCACTGGAGAATCCATGGATAGGATTGCTTGTATGATGTGTGGAGAAAAACTACCTACCACTCATTTGGCCATAGAAGTGTTCTGCGTTGTGATAGTATTATGAGAGAAACTGAATTTGTTTATTTTCCCCCTATATCTCTATAGTCATAAATGAATGAGGTTACATGACTATGTATCAAATATAAAATATGATTCCATATTTTGTGGAGTATAGGAGTATGAACACAACTATTGGTGAATTGGCTCAAGCAGAAAGAAAGAAAGAAAGAAAGAAAGAAAGAAAGAAAGAAAGAAAGAAAGAAAGAAAGAAAGAAAGAAAGAAAGAAGGAAAGAGCAAAAATGTGACTAATTAGTATAATGATGTAGATCCAAAAATTAGACT
>NW_007028936.1:0-393 GCF_000164805.1 Carlito syrichta | reverse complement strand
TTGTCAGGGCTGTGAACGAGGACCAGGGACTGGGTACCCACAAGGTGAGCACAAGGTGAGGTGTTGGCCTTGGCACCGGTGGGGACTCAGAAGGTCAGTTGGCTATATAATTCCTGAAGGCTGTTCCCTCTCATCCATGTGTTCCAGAGGTGCTGTCACCATACATCAGGGACGATGTAGGGAAAGCCCTAGAAGACTGGTGTCTTGGCCCGGATCTAGAGTTGACCGCAGTCCTATGCTTTCCCGCATGGGGTTGAATCCCCCGGCCTCACCAAGCTTTGGGTCCGCTGCCCACCGGCCATCACCCCACCCAGCTCCGGGTTGGAAGCCGACTATGTGATCACAGGTGGCCTTGTGCCCAGAGACTGCATTCGGGCTGGGTCTAGTGGAGCA
>NW_007028935.1:0-505 GCF_000164805.1 Carlito syrichta | reverse complement strand
GTTTCACTCCTTTCCATTTAATTCCATTCCATGCCATTCCATTCCTCTCCAGTCTATTACTCTCCATTCCATTCCATTCCTCTCGATTCCATTCCTTTCTATTCGAAAGCATTCCATTGTTATCCTCTCCATTCAATTCCAATACATCGACTCCATTCCATTTCTTTCTTCTCCATTTCATTCCTCTCAGTTCTTTCCATTCCATTCCATTCCACACCAATCCATTTCATTTCATTTCATTCGATTGCATTCCATTCCTCTCAATTCCATTCCACTCCATTCCATTCCAATCCTCTCCATTATATTACATTCCTCTCAATTCCATTTATTCCGTTCAATTCGTCTCCATTCCACTCCATTCCATTCTGTTACATTCAACTATAATTCATTCTTTCCATTCTATTACATTCCAATCCTCTCCTTTATTTTCCCCCTTCCATTCTATTCCTCTGTACTCCATTCCATTCCATTCCATTTCTCTCCATTCCATTACTCTCCATTCCAT
>NW_007028934.1:0-7730 GCF_000164805.1 Carlito syrichta | reverse complement strand
TGATGACTCTAAAGAGCCCAGCTGGCAGGAGCAATTATTAGATTCATGCTGACAGAGGCTTCCCCATCTGGCATGTGCAGAAGGCATTTGGAGAACCTGCCTGATTTACTAGTGCTGGTCAATCTGAAGGAGAGTAGCTCATGAGACATGCACTGGTCCCAATATAGAAGTTTATGATTGGAATACCTCCTTCCTGATTGTATCTGGAAAAAAATCTGAGAACAGAGAAGTCTTTCTCTGATAATTTAGCAAAAGCTTCACAGGTTTACAAAAAGAACATATCAATAAATAAACAATTAATTAATTCCAAAAAATCAACAAATAAATAAAAACCACAGCTATAACTTTTATTTTACACCACAAGAAACTGCAGTGAAGGGTCTGCTCTGTGTGCCAACTGAGGAGATACATAATCAGGAGTAGATTTTTAAAAGTACATGGAATCCATCTAGGTAGCTTCAGCCATGTTAGGGATAAAGATCAAGATGAACAAATCAAACAGATGATATCTATACAGCTAAAACACTAATTTTTAACAAAAAAGAAGTGAAGCATCAAAGTGATACAATGAAATCACAAAAATTAATGTGTAACTCTAAAAGGATAATTTTGAAATATAAACATTTAATAAGTAAGGGGAGAGATATAGAGAGAGACAGAGAGAAACATTGCTGAGAACAAATTAAAATCCTAGAGTATCAAATGGAAAACACCTCACAGAGGTTTGAAAAAAAAGAAAAGGAAATAATAAAGACACAAATAAAAATGTGTAGGCATCATGACCTGCCTGGGCAACTTGGCGAGACCTCATCTCTACAAAAAATCAAAAAATTAGTCAGGTGTGGTAGTGCACGCCTGTAATTCCAGCTAGTTGGAAAGCAGAGGAGGAAGGATCGCCGGAACCCAGCAGGTCGAGGCTGCGGTGGCCAGGAGTGGCCACTGCACTCCAGTCTGGATGACAGAGTAAGACTCCAACTCAAAAAAAAAAATGTATAGGCAAATCATGGAAACCAGTCATTTAAATAAGAAAAATTCCAAAAAGAAAAAGAAGGAACACTTGAGGGAAAAGTAATTATTAAAATTTTAGTGTTTAGTATCACAAATAATTTATTCCTAATTTTCAAAGTAATTTGGGATTTAAATCTCTGTGTTGAAATTGTCTACTGAGTATATACAATACTGAATTTCACTGGTCTGTTTCCCAGAGAGACCGTTAAACCCCAAGGATATGGAGAAAATGATATAAACTCACCCACAGGAAGAACACATTATTTGCAAAGTAATGAGAATGAAAAACAAACATTAAGTGTCCCATCTGTAGCACTGCAAGCTAGAAAATGATGAAATAATGAGTAAAGATTGTTTAAAGAAATGTAGTCTAAAAGGGTAAAGTGTCATTCTTCATTGAGGGGGAAACATAGAAGGCAAGAATGTACTGTCTGTGTACTATAAGCAAGGTACACAAATTCACATTCTAAGGAATATATATTATAACTTGTAGCTAATATATAGCAAATATAGCATAGACTCAAATATAAACATATGATGAAAATATGATTTGGAATTTTGGATATGTGTTTTTAAAATTTCTTGAGACAGAGATGAAATGTTTTATAACTAGGACCAATATGAACTATACCAACCAAAATCAGGATTTAGAGTAGAAGTACAATTTTTAAAGTTTTCATCTTGTAGGGGAGTGGGTCTTGAAGTGCAGTGACTTGCTTTAGAGTGAAAGTCACACAGTCATTATTTAATGTTGTTGCCTTAATATAGCAATGTAGATTAGTCAAAACTTTGGGATAAGGAGGAAATCATCAGTAGACTGGAGAGATATCCAGATTAACAGGTAGTGGTAAGAAAGTGAACATAATCATGAAAAAGGTAGCAAAGGGGCAAAATTGGAAAGTAAGAAGCAACAAATCTAAGTTATAAAACTTCTATTTTAATCATAAGTTAAAACAGAATAAACAAATTTAAGTATATGTATTTTTCACTAATTTTTAGTTGCCTTAAGCCTCATATCATATGATGTCAGGATTGATTTGGAAGAAGGCTTTGATTAGACCTACTGTTCTCAAAACTCACATATGCCAGATGATTTAGCAGAAAATATAGGGAAAGAAAACATGTGATGTCACTGTGCTGCAGTTAATGTGATTAGAATGTCTTCTAATCACATGAATCCTTGTATTCTGATAATCCCATTCCACTACCTCATATAAAAGTCTGTAAACATGTGTTTCGGGGTGTTTCTGCTTTCTTGAATTCTAGCTCAATGCAGGGAGCATTAAAACTGAGCTTTGGTCAGTAAAGGAGTTACTAAGAAGATTAGTCCATGTGCACCTCTATCCAGGAATGTTCTAGTATGTGCATACCCTTGCTGTTTACTTGCTGGTTTGGGGGCAAACTAATTTGAAGATAACTTGGTAATATCCAAGGTTTTATTCCATTCATTTCAATCCATTCCTTGTGGGTTGGACTAGATAGAATTTTGCTTCTATCCCACTATCATATGACAAAAATTAGTCATTATTGTTGTTGTCTTATGCAGTGTACATTTGTTTGAGTTTACACAAATGTTGGCCAAATATTTGCTCACCATCATTCTTTTATCCCACTCTTTTTTTGTTTTCAAGAACCCTTTTCCATCTTCCTAAAAAACAGTATAATAGTCAGCCATTGCTGCAGTAACACTGTATTTTAAAAAATCAATGGCCTACATTGACTATATTTTATTTCTAAATCTTAAATATTTGTTTATTTATTTAACTTTTTTATTTTAAAGTTGTGGGGTACAGTTAAGGGTTAGGTATACAAATATGCATCCTTCAGGCACCCTTGTTGATAAGGGGTGTCTCCCTGTCCCCAACAGATATTGACTACTGTTAATCCCATCTTCCTTCCCCACCCTACCCCCCATAGACTCTCACCACTGTCAATCCTTTTCTTATAGTATTATGATAGATGTTCAAGGTCCACTATATGAGTGAGAACATGTGATACTCAGATATTTGTTTCTGTGAGAGATCACTCAGTATTATAGACCCCAGTTCCATCCAGGTTGCTGAAAATTCATGATTTTATTCTTTTTTATAGCTGTGTTGTATTCCATTGTGGATATGTACCACATTTTAAAAATCCAGTCCTATTTTGATGGATGGCATGGTTGGTTCCAGGTTCTTGCTATGTTGAACAATGCTGTGAGAAACATACGTGTGCCGGTATTTTTTATAGAGTGATTTGAGTTCTACAGGGTATACTCCCAGTAGGGGAATTGCAGGGTCATATGGAAGGTCGATATTTAGAACTTTTAGGAATTGCCACACTGCTTTTCACAGAGGTTGCACTAGTTTACACTCCCACCAACAGTGTAGAAGTGTTCCATTTTCACCACATCCTCTCCAGCATCTGTTATTTTTTGAGTTATTGATAATGGCCATTCTGACTGGAGTTAGGTGGTATCTCAGTGTAGTTTTAATTTGCATCTCCTTAATGATTAGTAAGGTAGAACATTTCTTCATGTGTCTGTTGGCCACTCCTATGTCTTCATTTGAGAAGTGTCTGTTCATGTCGTTTGCCCATTTTGTAATGGAGTTGTTTGTTTTTCTATTTTCAGCACGTTGGAGTTTCTTATAGATCCAAAATGTTAGGCCTTTGTCAGACAGGGAGTTGGCAAATACTTTTTCCCAGTCTGTGGGCTGTCTCCTTGCTCTCTTGATGGTTTCTTTGGCTTTGCAGAAGCTTGTCAGTTTAATGAGGTCCCACTTGTCTATCTTATCTCTTATGACCTGAGCATTTCGGGTTTTGTTCAGGAATTGGATGCCAGTTTGAATTTCCATAAGCGTGTATCCTGCATTTTTTAAGGTTCTTACAGTTTGAGATTTTACATTTAGGTCTCTGATTCATTTAGAGTTAATTTTTGTGTATGGGGATAGTTAGGAGTCTTGTTTGAATCTTCTGCATGTGGTCAGCCAGTTTTCCCAGCACCATTTACTTAATGGGTTCTCCTCTCCCCAGTAGTAGCTGGAGGGGGCTTTGTCAAAGATGAGTTAGTTGAGAAATTGAGGTTTTGCTTCTGGAATCTCAATTCTAGTTCATTGGTCTATATGCCTGTTCCTGTGCCAATACCAAGCTGTTTTGATTATTGTAGCTTTATAGTAAAGTTTGAAGTCTGGTAATGTGATACCTCCTGCTTTTGTTGTTGTTGTTGTTGTTTGCTGAGGATTGTTCTGGCTATTCTTGGTCATGTGTGTTTCCATATGAATTCCTGTATTGTTTCTTCTAGCTCTGAGAGGAATGTTGCTGGTAATTTGATGGGTATTGCATTAAATCTGTAGATTGCCTTAGGTAGTATGGACATCTTCATAATGTTGATTTTTCCAATCCATGAGCATGGGTTATTTTTCCACTTGTTTGTGTCATCTTTGATTTCTTTGAGCAGTGTTTTGCAGTTTTCATTGTGAAGGTCTTTCACATCTCTGGTTAGGAAGATGCCAAGGTATTTCATTTTTTTTTTTTTTGTGGCTATAGTGAATGGGAGTGTGCGTTTTATTTGGGTTTCTATTTGTTTATTATTGGCATAAAGAAATGTGATTGGCTTTTGCACATTTGTTTTATACCCTGAGACTTTGCCAAAGTCCTTTATCAGTGCAAGAGACTTTTGACAGATTCTCTTGGGTTTTCAAGGCACACAATCATGTCATTTGCAAAGAGAGATAACTTGACTTCCTCTTTTCCTATTTGGATATCCCTGATTGCTTTCTATTTTCTGATTGATCTAGCCAGGACTTCCAATATTCTATTGAACAGGAGGGGAGAGAGTGGGCATCCTTGTTTTGTTCCATTTTTCAGGGGAAACAGTTTTCATTTTTGTCTGTTTAGTAGTACGCTAGCTGTGGGTTTCTCATAGATGGCTTTTACTATTTTGAGGTATGTTCCATGTATGCCTATATGTTTGAGGATTTTTATCAAGAAGGGTGCTGGATTTTATCAAAAGTTTTTTCTGAATCTAATGATATAATCATTTGGTTTCTGTTCTGACGTCTGTTGATGTATTTATTACATTTATTGTCTTTTGAATGTTGAACCAGGCTTGTGTCCCAGGGATGAAGCCTACTTGGTCATGATGGATGACTTTTGGGATATGTTGTTGAATCTGGTTTGCTAGGATGTTGTTGAGAATTTTAGCATCTAATGTCATCAAAGATATTGGCCTATAGTTCTTTTTCTTTGTTGGGTCTTTACCTGGCTTGGGTATCAATATGATGTCAGCTTCATAAAATGATTTGGGGAGAGTTCCATCTTTCTCAATCACCTGGAATACTTTCATTAGGATTTGCATCAGCTCCTCCTTAAATGTCTTATAGAATTCTGCTGGAAAGCTATCTGGCCCAGGGCTTTTTTTTTTTTTTTTTTTTTTTTGTAGGTAGTTTTCTTATTACATAACCAATTAGCCTTGATTGTTATTGGTCTATTTAGGGTCTGGATTTCTTGTTGTTTCAACCTAGGCAGGTTTTGTGATGTAAGAAAGTCCTCCATTTCCTAAAGGTTTTCAAGTTTGTTTCCATACAAGTGTACATAGTAATCTCTAATGATATTTTGTATTTCTTCAGGATCAGATGTGACTTCATCTTTTTTTGTCTCTGATTGTGTTTATTTGTGCTTTTTCTCTCTTTTTCTTGGTCATTCTAGCTAGGGGACCATTGATCTTGTTTATCCCTTCAAAGAACCAGCTTTTTGCTTCATTGATTTTTTGTATTATCTTTTTGTCTTCTATGTCCTGGATTTGGAATTTTATTTTGGTGATCTGGATTCTTCTGCTGAAGTTAGGATTTTGGTGGTCTTGCTTTTCCAGCTTCCTTAGGTGACTTGTTAGGCTGTTAATTTGTGATCTTCCATTTTCCTCATGTGTGTTTATAGAGATATGAATTCCCCTCTTACTACAGCTTTCATGGCATCCCAGAGATTTTGGTAAGATATTTCTTCATTTTCATTTGTGTCCAGATATCTTTTAATCTCTGTTTTGATTCCATCATTGACCCAGGAGTTGTTTACTATCATGCGGTTTAGTGTTCATATCTTTGTGGGTTTTGGGGAAAACTTGTTGGTGTTAATGTTTATTTTTATTCCACTGTGGTCTGAGAAGGTGCATGGCAAAATTTCGATCTTTTTAAATTTGCTTTTGCATGATATATGGCCAAGTATGTGATCAATCTTAGAGTACATTCCATGCGGTGATGAGTAGAATGTATATTCTGTGGTCTTTGGATGGAATGTTCTGTAGGTATCACTTAAGTCCATTTGGTCAAGAGTCACACTGAGGTTTCGGATCTTGTTGATAATTTTTTGTTCTATTGATCTGTCTAGGGTTGTGAGTGGGGTATTAAAGTCCCCAGCTATGATAATATTGGAGTCAACATCATTTTTTAGTGTACCTAGAAACTGCTTTATGAGAGTTGGTGCTCCTGTGTTGGGTGCATATATATTTAGGATGGATAGTTCTTGTTGATGATTGAACCTTTTATCATTATGTAGTGGCCTTCTGTATCTTTTTAAATTTTTGATAGCTTAAAGAGTATTTTGTCTGAAATAAAATCTTGACTCCTCCTGTCTTTTGTGTTCCGTTCACCTGAAAGTTTGTTTCCCATCCTCTTACTTTGATTCTATGAGTGTTCTTTCTAGTGAAGTGAGTCTCTTGTTGGCAAAAAATTGTTGCCTGGTGATATTTTATGCATTTTGCCATTCTATGTCTTTTCAGTGGTGGGTTTAGTACCTTCACATTCAGGCTAATTATTGAAATGTGAGAGTTGATCCCTATCATAGGATTCTTATAGAGTTTTTGTTGTTCCTGTTTGTTTGTTGTCTTTCTTTTGGTTTTGGAGTTGGTTCATGTGTATTTTTAATCTTTTGCCTGTACTCTTGTGAAGAACGTTGTTGTTCTTTTTTCCTTTTCATCTGTGTTCAATACTTTCTTTATTGTTTCTTGTAGAGGTGGTCTTGTGGCAGCATAGTTTCTTAGGGATTGGATATCTGGGAAAGATTTCACTTCTCCCTCACTGATGAAGCCTAGCTTGGCTGGGTAGGTTATTCTCAGTTGAAATTGTTTATCTTTTAGAACTTTGAAGATAGGACTCCAGGCTCTCCTAGCATGGAGGGTTTCTGTAGGTAAATCTGCTGCTATTCTAACTGGTCTTCCCTGTAGGTAGTCTGACCTTTTTCTCTTGCTGCCTTTAGCATTTTTTCTTTTATAGTTACTTTGTTTAGGTGAATTTTTATGTGTCTGGGAGTGGGTCTTCTCATTTGTTGTCTTGCACTGGTTGTCTGAATCTCTTGTGTTTGAATTTTTGCATCACTGATAAGATGAGGGAAGTTTTCTTTAATGACTTAATGAAATGTTTGTTCCAGTGTGGCCTCTGTTTCACTCTCTGCCTTGTGAAGGCCAATTACTCTTATGTTTGGTCTCTTGAAGTAATCATTCATCTCTTGAAGGTTTTTTTCTATCTTTATAAGCTTATTTTCTATGTTTTTGACAGTTTGGGATAGTTCTGTGTTTTGGCCTTCATACTTTGAGATTGTTTCTTCTGCTTGGCTAATTCTGCTTTCCATGTTTATTAGTTTGTTATTTTTTCCATCACAGTATTCTTTTTTTTTTTCATTAATCAGTATTTTTTATTATGGTTTTGTGGGGTACAGTTAAGGGTTAGGTGTACAATTACGTTCATCAGGCA
>NW_007028933.1:0-400 GCF_000164805.1 Carlito syrichta | reverse complement strand
GAATGGAAAGGAGTGCAATGGAATGGAGAGGAATGGAATGGAATGCAATGGAATGAAATGCAATGGAATGAAATGGAATGGAATGGAGGGGAAAGCAATGGAAAGGAAAAGAATGAAATGCAATAAAATTGAGTGGAGAGGAAGCGAATTAAATGGAGAGTAATGGAATGGAATGGAATCAAATGGAGAGGAAGGTTATGGAATGGAAAGGATTGGAGAGGAATGGAATGTAAAGAGATAACAAGGAATGGAATGGAATGGAATGACCTGGAATGGAATGGTGAGGAATGGAATGGAAAGGAATGGAATGGAATGTAGAAAAATAGAATAGAATAGAATAGAATGGAATGGAATGTAGAGGAATGGAATGGAATGTGATGGAATGGAATGAAACGGCATG
>NW_007028932.1:0-450 GCF_000164805.1 Carlito syrichta | reverse complement strand
CTCATCAAACTGGGAGAGACAGAAGCCCCTCCCCCATGCTGGATTAGACACAAACAGTTCCTATCTGAGTGGCAGACTTGATAGGCAGCAAACCAGGTGAGTCCAGATCTGATTCACCCTCCTTCCACAGTAGGCCTGGGGCATCTGACCCAAGCTGTGAGCAACCCTATCAACTTGCCCAGAAAGGAGAGGGAAGGGGCTAACCATCAGAACTAAAAGGACACTGGACTACCAGGAATGACCTCACAGTGTGTTTGGTTCCTTGTATTTTTTTTTTTTTTGTCTGTCTCTTTTGCTCATTTTTGTTTGTTTTTGTTTTACTTTTTTTTTCTCTCATTTTCTTTCTGTTTTTGGCAATGTTTTTGTACTTGCTTTGTTTCTGGTCTCTTATTTTTTTTTTCTTTAGACTTCCTGTTTTTGTATGGGAAGAGTACATCAATAGGGAGGTTT
>NW_007028931.1:0-511 GCF_000164805.1 Carlito syrichta | reverse complement strand
TCCACTTGCTCACCAGCCGACTTGTTAATTCAGCTCACTGGTTGGTTAGCTCGCTGGCTGACTAGTTAAGACAGTTCACCCATTGACTCACTTGACAGCTGACTAGTTAAGTCGGCTTACCGGTTGGCTCAATCACTGATTGAATAGTTAAGTCTTCTGACCAGTTGGCTCACTAGCCAGCCAACTAAAGTCAGCTGACCAGTCAACTCACTCACCAGCCGAATAGTTAAGTCAGTTGAACAGTCAGGTCACTCGCCAGCAGACTAGTTAATTCAGCTGACCAATCAGCTAGCTTGCCGGCAGACTGGTTAAATCAGCTAAGCGATCGGCCAAGTAGCCAGCCAACTAGATATTTTTCACCTAACTAATCGGCCGACTAGTAGGCCAACATGACAGCTGAGAAGTTAGCTCTGCTAACTAAATGGCCAAATAGTTAGGCCAGCCAACTAGTCAGCCAAATAGTCGGCCGACTAGTTAGGTCAGTAAATCAGCCAGCCAACTAGTTAATCAT
>NW_007028930.1:0-473 GCF_000164805.1 Carlito syrichta | reverse complement strand
CCTCAGGAATGGGTGTCACAATGACTGGCCTTTCTTTGTGTTGGGTGACTCAGTGACTAACTCTTCTCTGTAATGTTGCCCCAGCGACTAGCCCTCCTCCCTGATGGGTTTCTAATTGAATAGCTTTCTTCTGTGATGGGTGACTCAGTGATTTTCCTTCCCCTATGATCATTGCCTTAGTGACTTATCCTCCTCCTAATGGGTGCCCCAGTAACTGGCACTTCTCTAGGACGGTAATCTTAGTGACTGGACCTCCTCTGGCATGGGTTCCTAAGTAAGAGACCCTTTTCTGTGATCTATGTCCCAATGACTGGCACTCCTCCAGTAGGGTGACCAGAGAATAGCTCTAGTATTGAATGGATGGCTCAGTGAATGGCCATCCCTTTTGATTGATGCTTCAATGACTGGTTTTCCTCTATAATGGTGCCTCAGTGAATATTTATTCTCTAGGATTGGTACCTCATTGACTGGCT
>NW_007028929.1:0-563 GCF_000164805.1 Carlito syrichta | reverse complement strand
GGGTTTTCACACCTCTGGCAGTTATCTGCTTGCAAACCTAGGCTACTCAACTTGATTACAAGATTTATAAGGCAGGAACCAGATTCTAAAACTTTCCTAGATCCATAGGTATATGTAACACCACCTTTCTCAGGCTTTTGGCTTGAATTTTTACTTGAACCTTGGAAAAGAGCTATTTATGCTATGAAGTCAATTTGAAAACTTTAGTGTATGTTGGGGGTCCCCTGTGATTTTGTTAAGAAAAACTTCTCATTTGTTTTAACATATAGCTTTTGAAAATAAACATCACAGAGCACACCATGAAATTCACAGAAAAGGAAATAAAATACCAATATTACATGCACAGCTCTAACATATTAGTAAATCAGAGCTAAAATTTCCAAAAATCTCTAAAAGCAGTTATAGGTGGATTATGCAGTGTCAAAATTATGATATTTAAAGTTGGTGGGAGAATTCTAGCCCTTCACTTTGACAAGTGTTCTATTCTAAAGTAAAAAACAATGCACCAAAGAAATTACTTGCTCCATGCCCAGACAATTGCATTAATTCATTTATTTGTTCCC
>NW_007028928.1:0-659 GCF_000164805.1 Carlito syrichta | reverse complement strand
CCGGAGCCCAGCAGGTCGAGGCTGCGGTGGCCAGTAGTGGCCACTGCACTTCAGTCTGGGTGACAGAGTGAGACTCCAACTCAAAATAAATAAATAAATAAATAAATAAAATATGGTATATTCATACAATTCAGTCATAAAAAGAAATGATGACCAGCCTATACAGCATAGTGTGACCTTGTCTATATTAAAAAAGTAAAAAATTAGGCAGGTGTGGTGTGTGCCTGTAGTCCCAGCTACTCAGGAAGCTGAGGTGGAAGGATTGCTTGAATCAGAAGGTCAAGGCTGCAGTGAGCCATGATCTTGCCACTGGATTCCATCCTGGGTGATAGAGTGAGACTTAATTCAAAAAATAAAAATAAATAAAAAAGAATGAGGTACTAGGCTGGGCTCGGTAATCCCAGCACTTTGGGAGGCCAAGACAAGTGGATTGCCTGAGCCAGAGGGTTCGAGACCCATCCAGGCAACTTGGTGAGACCTCATCTCTACAATAAATCAAAAATTAGCCAGACATGGTAGCGCATACCTGTAATTCCGGCTACTTGGAAGGCTGAGGTGGAAGGATCACCAGATCCCAGCAGGTCAAGGCTGCAGTGGCTAGGAGTGTGCCACTGCACTCCAGTCTGGGTGACAGAATGAGACTCCAACTCAAAAAAAAA
>NW_007028927.1:0-403 GCF_000164805.1 Carlito syrichta | reverse complement strand
CTCCTGAAGGATCCATCTGAGGTTGTTTTACAGTTAATTATTTTTTATAAGTAGAAAGAGTATACAAAAATAATAAAAGTAGAGTTTAGTAAATACATCAACCTGCAATATATTATTTTATTATTATCAAGAATTAGCACTGTACATGATTGTATGTGTTTTACTTTTATACAACTGGCAGGGAGCAGGTTTGATTATACCACCATAACCACAAGCATTATGAATAATGTGTTGCACTATGATATTATGACAACTACCATGTCTCCAGGTGATAAGATATTTTAGCTTCCTTATAATCTGATGGGACATGGGACCCTTATAATCTGATGGGACATGGGACCCCCATTGTACATGCAGTTCATCCTTGACCTACATGTTGTTTTGTGACACATGACTGTATCTT
>NW_007028926.1:0-403 GCF_000164805.1 Carlito syrichta | reverse complement strand
TTTAACTAGCTGACATAACTAGCTAGCTACCTAGCTAGCCACCTCACTTAATTAGATGACATAACTAGCTAGCCACCTAGCAAGAAAGCTGGATAACCAGTTGACTTAACTACCTGACTTAACCAGCTAGTCAGCTGTCTAGTCAGTTGACTCAACTTGATGACTTAACTAGCCTGACAGCTGGTTGGTCAGCTGAATTAACTCACTGAATTAACCAGATAGCCAGATGGCCAGCCAGCTGACTCAGCTAGCTAACTACCTAGCTAGCCAGCTGGGAAGCCAGTTGAATTAACTAGATGACACAATATGCTAGCCAACTGGCTAGCCAGGTGACTTAACTAGTTTGCTACCTAGATAGCAAGCTTGCTAGCCAGCTGAATTAACTTGTTGCTTTAGCCAGCTA
>NW_007028925.1:0-403 GCF_000164805.1 Carlito syrichta | reverse complement strand
GCATTTCTCACCTCAGAGAGGAGCGTTGGCAGGAACCCGGCCAAGGAGTCTCTGGAACTCCTGCACTTAAATGGGGACAGTCATTAGGGGGGGCTGAGGCTGTAAGGTGCTGAGCTTGGGGGACCCTTGTATGTGGGGTGCCAGGGGGAAGGACTGAGGACAGAAGATTTTCAGACAAAAGGATTTCTTTGTTGACTTAGATTTTCTTTCTTTCTTTCTTGTTCTTTCTTTCTTTCTTTCTTTCTTTCTTTCTTTCTTTCTTTCTTCCTGTTCTTTCTTCCTTTCTTTCTTACTTTCTTTTCTTTTCTTTCCTCACTAAGTTAGTGCAGGTTGCTCTCAAACCGCCCAACTCGGGACATCCTCTCAGCCTTTGTCTCCCAAACTGCTGTGAACACAGGCTTTC
>NW_007028924.1:0-404 GCF_000164805.1 Carlito syrichta | reverse complement strand
GGCTAGTCACCTGAACACACATGAGAGTGGCCACCAAATCAATCAGGCCCTGTCACTGGAATACTAATTTCAGAAAAGAGCCAGTCACTGAGGCACCCATCACAGAGAAAAGCAAGTCAATTGTACAGCCATAACAGAAGAAGGTCAGTCACTAAGACATCCAATACAGAGGAGGACTAGTCACTGCAGTGCCCGTTATAAAGAAGGCCCAGTCACTGGTGGTTCTATCACAAAGGAGAGTCAGTCACTAAGACACCCATCACAGAGGAGTTCCATTCACTGGGACATCCAATTCAAAGGAGAATTATTCACTGTGACACCTGATTTGGTGAAAAATCAGTCACTGGGGCAGGAGTCAATGGAGGCCTGGTCAATGTGGCACATATTGTGGTGGGGAGAGCATC
>NW_007028923.1:0-675 GCF_000164805.1 Carlito syrichta | reverse complement strand
CACATAGTCTTTCCTTTTATACAAGCTCCTGTTGTCTCTTTGTATGTTCAAGTGTCATCTTCTTGTAAAGACATCAGTCAGACTGAATTAGGACCCATCCTATGGGTCTCATTTTAACTTAATCATCTCTTTAAATCCCCATCTCCAAATACAGTCACATTCTGAAGTACTGGGGGTTAAACCTTCAATATATAAACATTGGGGAAGACATAATTCAGGCCATGACACATACTATAGACATTCTTCTGCACTTCACCTTTTTTCACTTAACAGTATATAAAGGAGATCATTCCATATCAGTTAATAGAGATGATCTTGACACTGCTTCACAATGTGGTACTGTAGGTTGAAAGGTAAGTGCAGCAGAATACACAAATTCATAGAAAGAAAATAGATTATTGGTTGCCTGGTAGTGGGGCAGGGCTGGGAAATGCTACTGATGCATATGGGATTTCTTTTGGGAGTGTTGAAAATGTTAAAGTTAGATTTAAATGTAAACTAAAAACAAGAACCTAAGCCCCAGACTGAGTGAACGGAGTCCCTCTTGGCCAAGGGTACCTCAGAAAAACCTTAAAAACTTAGTTCCCAGCCATGATAAGACAGAAGGTCAGACATGTCCCCTTGTTTATCTATTCCCTTTGATGGTTTAGACACAACTGACTGGCATTCATGTTA
>NW_007028922.1:0-11836 GCF_000164805.1 Carlito syrichta | reverse complement strand
CTCAGCTCTACCTCTAGAGAACGTTCTGAATCAGCTCTTCTTTCCTGGATGGCTTTACTAGACCGTGCCATCTGTAACTGCCTTCTCTGATCCATGTGGTGAGAAAGGCACACTTGTACCTGTTACCCAGATGAGGTGTCTGCACACGTGATGTGAGCATCGCTAGCAACCAGGGCTATTCCCCATGCATTGGGGTATTGAGGCCCTGCTGTGGGAAAAGTCCCTACTCACCATCTGCTTTGGGGAGAGGGATTCTGATGTAGGCATTTGCTGTCCTCGGTGCATCTGGAAGTATGGCGGGATGAGAACAGGGGCTACCTGGATTGGGCAGCTTCCCGAGACCCACATAACCCTAAAATATTGGTCTATCTATACAGCCTGGAGTCTGGGATCTGAGGGAGTGTGTGAGGGACTGGGACCCAAGTCAGAGGCCTGGTCTCTGCCTCTGCCTGGCCACTGCTAAGTTGTGTTTAACCTGAAGTCGCCTCCCTGCATATTTGGGGTCTGACCTAAAGGATTCTCCCTAACCTTACACATGGTGAATTGTAATCTAACCAAATGTATCAATAGGCTGTCTCCTGCTCTTGTGCCAACTGTTGAGTTTTGGCCAACCAAGGGTAGAAAGCTATTCACACTGCGTTCAAGTAACACCAATACCAGATCTAAACAATTCAGCTGTTTCTTCCCCTCATTGTCATCTTCTACCTGTCACCTTCCTTTTTCTGTCTATAAGCCTATACTAATACTATAAGAAAGGAACTGGCAGTTGAGGGAAACTGCCAGAGGGGGCACACCCCATCAACAAGGGTGTTCATAATAAGCATTTGTATATGTAACACTGAATTGTACCCCTTAAAAAAAGAAAAACAAGTTTAATTTCTTATAGTCTCTAGGTATATGGTTTATATTTATTTCTCATTTTTTGTTAGAAATACATTGAGATTTTGCCTCCAAGCACCTGATAATTAGAGAGTATACTCTGAGTTGTACATGCTATAAGCATGATGTGGGATATGACTAATCCTGAACTAAAATTAGGCTATTTAAAAGAGTTGGATTTTCTTTTTCCTTTTTTTTTTTTTTTTTTGAGTTGGAGTCTCACTCTGTCACCCAGACTGGAGTGCAGTGGCCGCTCCCGGCCACTGCAGCCTCAACCTGTTGGGCTCCGGCGATCCTTCCGCCTCAGCCTTCCAAGTAGCCGGAATTACAAGCATGCGCTACCACGCCCGGCTGATTTTTTGATTTCTTGTAGAGATGAGTCTCGCTGCCCAGGCAGTCTCGAACCCAAGGGCTCAGGCAATCCACTCACCTCAGCCTCCCAAAGGCGCGGGATTACAGTCTGAACCACCGAGCCCAGTTTGGATTTTCAATTTAGAATTTGAAATCCAACTTGAAAGATAGACAAGGGTCTATTTTTGCAGGTTCAGAAATGGGAGAAAGATTGAGGATACACATTGAAAAGGTGAAAATTCATGTGAGTAGAACATGGCCAAGGGTAACAATAACAACTCCTAACATTTGAAGGCTGCTTATATGTGCCACATAGCATTTCAAACCCTTTGTATAGATTATCATTTAACCCTGGCAACTACTTAAGAGTAGCAAATGTCAGAATTTAGGCTGACGAGGACAAATGTATCATTTTCTGGGAGGAGTAAAACTCACTTTCTTAAAATCATCTGTTAAAAATTACAGAGCTTATGGGGAAAACAGAGTTGAGGCAGACCCACTAAAAACTTGCAACTTTGTCACCAGAGTACTAACAAAAACAACAATTGGTAGCTTGGGAAAATAATCAGATAGCTCAGACAGACTGCTATGGAAGAAACTGTTAAAATTTGCAAAATAGCTTCTTCTATAGCAACCTGCCTGAGCTGTCTGGTTATTGATTTAGAGTCGATCATACTCAGTGACCTATAGCAGAAACAAATAACAGAATACCATATGTTCTCAATCATAAGCAGAACTTGAACAATTATAAACTATAAGAAAGGGAATGGTAGTAGTGGGGAAATATCAGGGGAGGAAGGGAAGGATTGGCAGTTGAGGGAAACTGCTAGGAGAGAGAGGGGCATACCTCATTTACAAAGGTACTTGCATAATCAATGTTTGTGTGTCTAAGTTTGAATTTTACCCCACATCTTTATAATAAGAAATATACAATAAAAATGCTAAAATAAAGCAAATGGCAGTGGTGCTCTGGGCCACTGGCTGCTGGTAAGGTGAGCCCAAGAAAAGGTGCAGCAACTGAGAAATGTGCCAGGCTGGGGGTATGCCGACACCCTTGTTTTTAAGTTTCTTAAAATTTACACAGCTATAAAGGATCATGTTTGTGCAACAACTGAGCTGAAGTCTTTTTCCTTTTCTGCTGAAGGTGTTAGTTCTACTCCTACTGCTCTACATTTCCTTGATCTGAACAAACACATTCTTATTATTATATTGACATTATTCCCTTACTTACCAGCCACACATTGACATGTGTTACACCAAAGCAGAAAGAACTGTTAATTACCATTTTATGGATGAGGGAACTGAGGTAAGAAATATAAAAGATATGTGTTTAAGTTCACATATTAAGTAGCAAAGCCAAGGTTTGGACCTAGGTAAACTGACTTCAGAACAGTATTCTTAACCATTACACTAAGCAGAAATGAGAGTTTAGAGGACATAGTGTTTTGATGAAAATTCTTAAGTCTCGCAAAGATTTTATACTAGATTTGGATCATAGATACTACTATTAACTTTGAGGACAAATTATCATACTCAATGGACTATTTAGCAACAGCATAAGGAATGTTTTAACCTATTTTCTATTCAAATGAGAGGAAACTCACAAGTGGAAAAGCAAAAGAAAGCAGAAAGTGCTAACATGAGAGTTTTCTCCTGCCGATTTGAATTTCAGTTTGACTCAATGAAGAAAATCTGTTGCCAGAAAGAAGTAAACAGTTTGCACCCGAGGAATTGAATGCAAGTTTGGATTGCATCAATCCTGTGTACAACATGAATGTTTTTAGGAAGATATCTGTCTCTGATGGTTTTTGGTTTATGCTAGTTGGTCTCTACAATCTTGCTGGAGTAACTTCAATGTTAAAATCAGTAGTTAAGATAATGAGACTTTTAAAAATTATTCAAAGTTTCATATGTCAAAGACCTGTTTTAAATATAACTGAAAACAAAGTAGAATTACATTGAAGGAATGAATGGAACAAGGCAATATTAAATACAGAACATCACCAAACCCTTCCTAAGCTAAATCATTAAATGGTTTTATCTGAACTTTTTCTACAAACTTGCCTTCTATCTACACTTTCTGCAGTTTTCTACAATTTAATGTGATCTGACAATTTATCCTAGTGTTTCTCAGCCTTTCTTCATTATCACACCTTGAGGAGAAAAACTGATTAATATCTCTCTTATAAGGAAAATTAAATACAGAAGAATAAGATTTTGTTGGGTAAGGATGAGCTCGAGGGATCTACATACCACTGTAATTTTTAAAAAATTTGACCCCTAAGAACGAGTTTTCACTCCCATAGAGGCAATATCACCTCTGTTAGAATGCATGATCTCTACTTTTGCCCATGTTTTCTTCTGACTTAAAAGACTGGTCTCAGCCGGGTTCTGTGGCTCAGCCTGTAATCCCGCGCCTTTGGGAGGCTGAGGTGAGTGGATTGCCTGAGCCCGCAGGTTCGAGACCCACCTGGGCAGCAAGACCTCATCTCTCCAATAAATCAAAAAATCAGCCGGGCATGGTAGCGCATGCCTGTAATTACGGCTACTTGGAAGGCTGAGGAGGAAGGATCGCCCGAGCCCAGCAGATCGAGGCTGCAGTGGCCGGGTGCGGCCACTGCATTCCAGTCTGGGCAACAGAGTGAGACTCCAACTCAAAAAAAAAAAGAAAAAAAGACTGGTCTCTTTCTTTTCCCTTAATATTCATCACTTTGGTTTTTTTTTTCAGATTTAGCACATATCCCCTGCCTCCAGAGTTATCTATGATTCATTCTGTCCTCCTCAATTCACTTGCTCAATAGCCTACTTTTATTTTGTAGGCTATTTAAGCTATATTATTATGGATTTGTGTAACATTTCTTTATACATTTTCTTCATGTTTTTGCTAAGTATTTTTTTTTTTTTTTTTTGCTAAATGAGATTATAAGACTTTCGAGGATAAACATTGACTTCCTTTTTTGTTTGCTGAAAATTTTATTTTTGTATTTTTTATCTCTACCAATTAGCACTTGTTGAATTCATTATATATTGACTCCAAAAGTATGATATCCTTTAGGGCTAGAATTTTTTTTAAATACAAGTAGTGTTCAGGATCTATATTTACTTATAAATAGATGAAGACTAATGTAAGTAAAGGGACTTTTGGTTAATTTTGAAATAGTTTTGTGGATGTCTACTCTGTATCTGATACTGTCCTGGGCATTTACCCATACTCTCTGAAGTTGGTGGTGGTATCCTCATTTACAGATATGGAGACTGAGGCTCAGAGATACTTACCAGAGTCAGACAGCTAGAAGCTGTGGAACTGGATTTTAAATCTTAGTTAAATCTGATAGAATACCCATGTTCTTTACACTGATGTGCACAAGAAGCAGATTCCAACTCCATGTACAAAATGTTAAGAGACATCCTGGGGGAAATTTAAAAGTTTTGCTTTGTTTTTTTCTGGCCTTTTGTTCATTTGTCTGTTATTGCAGTGGGGTATCTATATAGCGATGCATTGAATCACAGGAAACTATAATTTCTGTTTATAATTCTTTGTTTACTCATCAATCATGTACAGTGCTAGCACAGTGCTCATGCCAACTATATAAAAAAAAACACAGGGAGACTAGATGCCTTTAAGGTAGACTCCGTTCAGAAAGTAAGAATAGAGATATTTTTTAAAGGAAGGAACTAATATTCTATCTGGGGAAGTCAATGAACTGACCCTTAAAAGAGGTGTTCATGATGTAGAAAATCAATATTACTAACCTCCAAGTAATGAGCAGTGACTTGCAAGTGAATAATAACAAAGGCATGGAAGGCACTTCATATTTTGAGGGAATGAAAAGAATGCGTACTTGAACAGTGATATCAAAATAGTAATTTGGGGTCAGATTATCATGTTGTCTTCTGGATGTTATGATTGCATCTACTTTTCTATCTTTAAAACACCTAAATATTAGTTTGAAAGGAAATAAAATTAAAATAATAAAGAATTATTAATTAAACCTTAAGTATGAGAACTTTGAGGACAAATAATGTGTCACATATATTAGTCAAGTGAATATGTAGCAATGATAAAATCTAACTGAAAATTTATTATCATAAAATAATGAATTCATTGCAATAATGATTCTAAATATTGTGTGCACACTTTATTGCTACAGATAGAATAATTTGGGTTATTTTCAATAGTCTCTAATTTTAATACAGAAAGGGAAGTTGACAGTAGGCAATGATGATTATTATTTTGTATTTGAAGGTTACTTATATCAGCTAAATTGAAATACATATTTTTTTTGTTTTGTTTACGGTTCTCTAAATCATGATGCTGTATTCCTTCTGAAACCAGTGTCATATTCATCAGGTGACATGTTCTAAGTTTATGATATGTTTAACTTTTGTTTCTACTGTGGGATTAGAAGAGAGAATAAGAGTTCCCAAGGAGTGATTGGACTGTTCCTTTTAGTCGCATGTGCTACAACCAGAATGTATTGGCAGGTAAGTTGTATACCTTTGTTTTGGGCACAAATTCTTAAATTGGATATCAAATTCATATTTAAGTCATTCCAATAGGTTTAGAAAAAGCATTTTTATGACACTTTTGTTAAAGATATTGAATAAATAAATGTTTTAAAATCAATCTGGAGTTTCAGGATTGGTCTTTGATTATTTCTTGTGCTAATAACTGTGGATACTTGGATCCTTACCTAGGTCTTTTTTTATATATACTAAAGTAAAATCATTTATTATAAATAGAAAATACGTAATTTAAATAGAATGTCCTATGCAATTTTTCAAAAGCATGATTTTACATACATATTAATAACTTGATTTTGATGAATGTTGATATAAATGCTGTGGAGGAAATATCTAGATTTCACATGGCAGTTTCTGCTGAATAAAGGTAAATAAGTCCCAGTTGTTTGAGTGAGTATGTTTTTGTTTGGTCATGGTGTTTTGGATATATATATGTGTTTAAGAGAGAAGGTAAAACTTAATAAGAACCTCTCAAGAAAGTTAAATTTATCTTACCATCCAATAACTGAAGCATGAAGACTTTATAAAATTTATTCATAAGATTAAAATTTTAAATAGCCCCAGAAACAATTTTATGAGGTTTCTGTAATTTCAAAGCATAATTAATTTTTTGTTTTTAAAAATAATTAATATTCCAAATTACATTTTAATATATGATTGGTCATTAATTAAAAATTGGAGAATACATAATAACTAAATAAATAAATTATTGAATTACAATATCAACAATTAACTTTTATGTTTATAAATAATAAATAAACAACCTAAGGTATTTAACTAAATAGCCTAAGCAATAAGCTATTTATTTATTAATGAATGAACTATATTGTTACCACATTTATTTGCATTATGTAAGTTCTAGCAACCTCTCTGATCTACAGACGAGGAAACTAAAGCTAAGGGAAGATAAATTTGTGCAAAGCCATAAAAAGTTCTTGAGTGATAGGACTAAATGAACAACCAAGTCTGCCTGATGTTCAGTCTATGCTCTTAACTTATCACGAGAGAGTGCTGTTTAATGATTGGTAACAATATGAAGGACGTCTCTATGACAATTCCTGCCCTTATTATCTTCTTCAGCATATTTATATTGCTTCTGATGAGGACATAATGTACTTATATAATTTTTCAGTAAAATGGAACCAGGAGGACTAGGGAAGTTATTGAATTACAAAATGAGAATCCAGGATTAATATATCCAATTGGAATGGTTCATCAAAGGAATGTAATAGAGGCAAAAATATAATCCTCTACTTAGGTCCAGTTGGGCAACTGACTCCAGTCCTGGGTGTCACAGAACACATTGAGGGCTCCCAAGACCCAAAAAAGGAGGGGGCTGCTGTGGACACTGGACACTCCAGAGTGTCCCCATCTTCATGTGGTGACTGAGGTGAAGAAGGTGCCCAGGTGTGGCTGAGCCTGTCTTGGGGCCTCCCCCCAGGGCAGGAATGAGGAAGGACAGGGCAGAGGGAAGAGGGCTGCCTTTCAGCTTGCATCAAGGCAGGGAGCAGGGCTGGCCCTATTTAGCTGTTGGCTTTCATCCCACCACCCAGAGCCTTGGGGTCTTCATGTTTCTGGCCTTTGCATGTGGCTCTTTGTGAGAGAGGGCTCACCGTGTGTGTGTGTGTGTGTGTGTGTGTGTGTGTGTGTGTGTGTGTGGAGGTGGGGCAGGGACCAGGACCCAGGGGACAACATATGATGGTCTGCAGGACAACCCCCCAGAGCTGGACCAGGCCGAGGACCTGGCCTCTCTCAGTGTGAACGAATCGAACATCCTTAGCACACTTCTGCAGCACTACCGGGCCCACTCCTGCATACCTGCATGGGCCAGATCTGGTCACCCTCCAGCCCCCAGGACCCTCGGTGCCCTCTGCAAGGAAAATGAGGTGGGACCATGGGACCAGGTCTGGAGGGCGGTGGCAGGAGGGCCTGGGATCTCCCTCTGCATCCAAGGGGTCAGGGGAACCACCAGAGCCACAGCCCTCCTGTCTGGGGCAGCTGTCTGCTCGGGGAGACCAGGACACCCTGGGGGTATTGAGGATCCTGTGGTCCCTCACTTCCTAGAAGGGAAAGATGAGTCTGTTAGAAAACAGCAGCAGCATTAAAGATAATCATAATCATAAGTGAAAATATTGAGTATGAATTCAAGCAGACACTCCTTCAAGCACCTTCAAGTATTAACTCAGTCAATTATCACATCCACCTGAAAAAACAGCTACTGTTTGTTAGTAGCCCATTTTACAGATGAGAAGAGCTGGTTGGGCCAGGTGAAGCCAACCACTGCTCCCATATTTAGCACTTACAAGACCCGGGATAAAACCCAGGTGTCCAGGCTCCTCTGTTTCCTCACCCCACATTGATCTCCAGGGATTCCTGAACACCCACATCCATGGGGAAATCAAAGCTTTGGTTCTGCTTTTATTTATTTCCTTGGAGGTGGTAGAAATGGCCAATTTTTGTCCTGAAGAACAAGAGTCAAGGAAAAAAATATACAAGGGGTGCCAAAAGCATGTATACACATTTTAAGTATGACTGTTTGCTCAAAAGATGGCGTTAATCAAATGAATGCTGGCATCACCATATAACAGGCAGAACAGGCAAAGGAAATGGCAAAGCAGGTTGAGCGAAAGTCACACTACACATTGCTACCATAATTTAATCCAACTTCGAAAAGCAATACATAGATATCATCTTTCATACTTTTTTTCGCACCTTCAGTATATGTACCTCTGCGCCACCTGATGGAATGAGGCACCTCAGTCAAGTCATTAAACATGTTTTTTCATTCAACAGTTACTGATTGAGCTATTGTTTGAGGTTCTCCAGAATGCTGGACAGGGAGGAAACAGCAGGGATGGTGACATGCGAACAAGTCTGTCCTGAGGAGCTTCCGCTCTTGGGAGAGAAGCCAGGTCTTGGACGATAAAGATAATAGTAAGCCAAGGAGATGCGTGGAGGAGGAGGCAGGAGGGAAAAGACAGGCCAGGGCCATGCGGGCTCTTACACGTGGTGGCGATGATTCCAGTTCTTGCTCTGAGGGGGATGACAGCTGCTGAGGATTTTTAGAAGGGCAGTGGCACAATCTGACTTAGGCTATAAAAGGGTCCCCCTGGCTTCCAGGTGGAGAATAAACAGAGGAGGCAAAGTCAGGCAGGAGGCGGGACAGCTCACCCATGTGCTGCTGAGGACCTGAAGGGAAGACACAGCCTCTGGACCTCTCTGTGCCTTGGAAAGACCAGGATGCCTCGCTGGCCTCAGTTTTCTCACCTGTCCATTCGAAATGAAAAGCCACATCTTGCCTTCCGGAGCCTCATGGGACAAGGCGCCCCCTAGTCCTTGAACAATGCTAATCCCATTAGAGAGGAGACAGTGGCCCCACACCCATCTTCCTAAGACTCTCCTTTTCCAGAATGACACCCCACTTCTGTCACTCCCCCGACCTCACCTACCACAGTTGCCCATGGGCATGAAGACCCTCAGGAGCTCTGGACAGGCCAGAGCTTGGTACATGTACCCCTTCCTCTCCTCACTGCAAGCTCTTGGGCTTCCGTGACTGCAGCCCACAGCCTCTGACCAACTCCCTGGCTCCTGGAAGCCTGGGAAGGACATTTTTAGGTCTCAACAGCAAGCAGGTCCCCATCACCATCCAGGACGGAGGCATCAGAGGTCACACATCTGGAACACACCCTGAGGGCAGATCCCTTGCGCCCCTTCTGAGCCCTGGAGCAGGGTGCTAGGCCTGAAATCCCTCAAATCTCCAGCCTCCCATACCCCAAGCCACAACCACCCCAGCCCTTTGGCTGCGCCAACACGTGATTCCCCAAATGGTCACCAGGTGGAAGCAGAGACCTGCAGTGGGGCTGCGACTGGGCCCACTTTGAGGCTGGACTGGGTGGGGTCTAAGCATGCCAGGACCTCTCTCACTGGGAGACTGACTCCACCAGGCAGCTGGGGGCTGGTGTGTGCCTGCGGGCATGCAGACTTTCATGGGTGTGACCGGGTGAAGTACAGGGGGCTCAGATCTTCGGGCAGGGGCCTCTGTAAATGTTGGGTGGGCATATCCAAGAGCACACTCGTAAACATGCACGCCAGGGACCATGGGGACAAGCACATGCAAGGATGCACGCATGCAAGTGCCAAGGCATGTTTGCACCCATTGGCGTCCAGTGGAGCCCGGACCTGCAGGATTCTGTCCTCTCCCTGCCAGGCAGCATTATTGATGTTTAGTGTGTTCAGACTGGGGATGACTGCAGGGTTCAGACCCCAGAAGCCCCTGTGTGCCATACACCCAGCCAGTGTGGGGGCGTGCCCCTCCTCTGCTTGCTTTGGGGTCCTGTGTTTGGCATCAGGACAGGAACTCAGCACTGTTTCTGGGATCTTGGGAGCACCCTCAGACCCAGGTTGGAGTTTCCAGCTGGGGGAGGACTGTCACACTGTGGGGCCTGTGGCTGATTCTGCGAAGGCACCGGAGAGGACAGATGAGACCTTGCTGGACCCCCTCCCACTGATCTCATGCCTCTCCCTGTCTCCTCCATCTTGTCCCTCTGAAGGCCCCTGAAGTCACCACTGACCCCCATGCTGTCAAATCCAATTCAAGTCTCAACTTCCCCTTAGTGTCTTCTCCTGGGAGCACTCCCTTCCTGGGCTCCAGGGCTCAGCTCTCCTGGTTTTTCCTCTATCCCATTGACCTCCCTCCCAGTTTTCAGTGGGGGCTCCCTGACCTCTCCCTGCCCTGGGTGAACTCATCCCAGTGCGTGGATTTCCAATGATTACCATTCACTAACTGATTTCTCTTGTTCATCACCCTCTCCTTTCCCCAGAAAGCATGTTCCACTGAACCCAAGATTTCCTTTTTTTTTCAGGTCATGGTTATGGAGTATAATTTACCTACAATTCAATCAGCCTCTTTAGGGAACAAAGATGTGTGATTGTATGACCTCCCCTGCAGTCAGTCACAAGGCAGTTCTCACCACCCCAAAATGTTCCTTGGGGCCTCTGTGGGCAACCCATCCCTGAGATCCTCCCCTGGAGGCTGAGGTCTTTTATCCTGATAGGTTCGCCTTTTCCAAAACATCCTGTGGATGGACTTTTACAGTTTGTCACCATTTGAATCCGTTTCTCACACTGACCACCATGCCTTTGAGATTCACACATACTGTTGAAGCTACCTATGGCTACTTCTCTTGTTTTCTTGCATGGATGCATGGTTTGCGTGTTTGTTCAGAGGCTGGCCAGTTATGCTGGTTTGCTGGAACTAAGCCATTTTCTGGGGGCACAAATGTCCAGAACTAAAAGCAGAAGAGATTGATGACTTTAGTTCACCAGTCAAAGAGCATTTGGGTTGTTTCTAGTTTTCAGTGATTTTGAATATAGATTCAGTATCACCCAATGGACACAGAGCATTTTTTGTGAACACAAAGTTATATTTCTTTTGGCTAAATACCAGACTGAGACTTTGAGGTTTTATGAGGTCTGACTATGTGAGAAACTGTCAGTTTTCCAGAGTGTTTGTGTCATTTAGTGTCCCCATCAGCATAGTATAAGAGTTTCAGTTCCTCCACAGACTCACCAGAACTTGGTATTGGGTTTTATTTTATTTTAATTTATTTGTTTTTAGTCGAAGTCTCACTCTGTTACCCAGGCTGTTGGGCAGTGGTACACTCATGGCCACTGCAGCCTGAACCTGCTGGACTCAGGTAATCCTTCCACCTCAGCCTTCCAAGTAGCTGGAACTACAGGTGAGTGCCATTGTGCCCAGCTAATTTTTTTGATTTATTGTAGAGATGAGGTCTCACCAAGTTGCCCAGGCTGGTCTTGAATCCCTGGGTTCAGACAATCATCACTCCTCAGCTTTCTAAATTGCTGGGATTATAGGCATAAGCCACTGTACCCGACTGGCTTTAAAAATTATAATAATGTTTTAGCCATTGTAAAAGGTGTATAAATAGGACCTCTGTGGTTTGGCAAAGGTTTCCTTTACACATTTCGTGTCGTTTTGGGCCCCCAGTGCCTGCTACGGAGTAGAACACTCAATGGAATTTTTTACTGAATAAAGAAAGAATGAATGGATGAAGTGATGGGG
>NW_007028921.1:0-724 GCF_000164805.1 Carlito syrichta | reverse complement strand
TGCCTGAGCCCACGGGTTTGAGACCCACCTGGGCAACTTGACAAGACCTCATCTCTACAATAAATTTTTAAAAATTAGCTGGGCGTGGTAGCGCGCGCCTGTAGTTCCAGCTACTTGGAAGGCTGAGATGGAAGGATCATTGAAGCCCAGTAGGTCGAGGCTGCAGTGGCCGGGAGCGGCCAATGCACTCCAGTCTGGGTGACAGAGTGAGACTCCAACTCAAAATAAATAAACAAATAAATTCTTCAGAATTTGAAGAAGTCACCACTGGGGTAGCAGAATGCCTGTAGTTTTAAAATAATTGGGCACAGGACATCCCTTTTAGAAAGTCAACTTCGAAAATGAATTTAGTCTTTCATATTTTGCCCAGTTGTTCATTTTGTCAGTTTATAGCTTGGAAACCACTGACCCCTAGAAGCCCATGGGGTTAGGTCCAGGGTGGTCCTTTGGTGTACTTCACTAGGACTGTGTCCTACTGATCTTTTGTTTCCTCACTAGCAGGAACGTGCTCTGCGCTGGGCTCTGGCATTAAGCCTCTAGCAGAGGTCCTCAAACTTTTAAAACAGGGGGCCAGTTCACTGTCCCTGAGACTGTTGGAGGGGCGGACTATAGTTTAAAAATAAAAACTATGACCAAATTCCTTTTATTTTTTTTTAAACTATAGTCCGCTCCTCCACCGGTCTCAGGGACAGTGAACTGGCCCCCTGTTTTAAAAGTTTGAGGA
>NW_007028919.1:0-410 GCF_000164805.1 Carlito syrichta | reverse complement strand
GGATCAGTCCCTGGAACATGCATCATACAGAAGAACAAGTCACTGGAGTACCCATGATAGGAGAGGGCTAGTAATTAGTGTATTTTTTTTGGAGGAGGATCAGTCATTGTGTCACATATCACAAAAGAGGGCCAGTTCCCAGAGCACCAAACACAGATGAATGCCAGTCACAGGACACCAGTCACAGAGGAGGGCCAGTCACTGAGTGACCCATCACATAGGAATGTAGTCATTGAGGCACTTATTATCGAGGAGGGTCATTCTTTGAGGAACATATCCCAGAGGAAGGCCAGTCACTGCATCACCCCTTAGGAGGAAGAGCAGTCCCTGGGCACTCATATCAGAGGAGGCCCAGTCACTGGGGTACCTATCATAGTGGTGGGACAGTCACTGTGGCAACCAATATAAGG
>NW_007028918.1:0-518 GCF_000164805.1 Carlito syrichta | reverse complement strand
GGATTATAAGCATGAGCCACCACTTCTAGCCTCTCGATTTTTTAAAAAGAGAAAAAAATTAAAGCAAAAGGGAGATTATTTTCAGCTCAAGATGTTCAGGTACTCTCATTCTAGCAGTGATTTTGTGTGTGTGCGTGCGTGTGTGTGTGTGTGTGTGTGTGTGTGTGTTGTTGCTGTTGTTGTTGTTGTTTTGAGATTGAAGGGGTGCATGTGCAGGTTTGTTACATTGCTGAGTTATATGACGGTGAGGTTTGGGCTTCTACTGAGTCTGCAATCCAAGTGGTGACCATGGTACAAAATGGGTGGTTTTACAATACCTTTCCTCCCTCCTCCTCTCCACCACTTTAGGAGTCCCAGTGTCTTTTCTTCTTATATTTATGCCTGTGTATGCCCAATGTTTAGATTCTGTTGGGAGCCGGTCACGGAGGCCCACCTGAACATTAGGGATCAAGGTGGGACGTGGACCCTGAGACCACTAGGATGCGTTCGGGAGCTGTTGACCCCATTCCCTCCTCCCT
>NW_007028917.1:0-483 GCF_000164805.1 Carlito syrichta | reverse complement strand
TGAATGACAGGCTGGAAAGTGCTTCTTTCTCTCCCATCCCTGAGGGTGAATTCTCATGCTGGGTGGCAGGGGTGGTGGTGGTCATGGTTTGCTCCAAAAACATGAGAATTGTAAAGATTCTCAACTCCACGTGATGTGTTCAAAGGGTGACTGGCTTTAGAGCCAGAAAAAATAACCAGAGGACAGGTGTTCACTCTCAGCCACCCCAGTTGCCACTGGCTAGGCTCC
This sequence comes from Carlito syrichta, assembly GCF_000164805.1. Classification (NCBI taxonomy): domain Eukaryota; kingdom Metazoa; phylum Chordata; class Mammalia; order Primates; family Tarsiidae; genus Carlito; species Carlito syrichta. The sequence goes on along the minus strand of NW_007028917.1, from coordinate 255 downwards.
AGTGATCCTCATGCTGTGGCCTCCTGAGAGGATGGAAGGAAAGACCTGAACCATCAAGCTCGGTTCCTTTTTTTGAATCCTTATAGAGATGAGGTCTGACCAAGGTGCCCAGGCTGGTGTCGAACATGGGTGCTCAGGAAATTATCTTGCCTTGGCCTCCCAGAGTGCCAGGATGACAGGCGTGTGCCCCTGCATCTGGCCTCCTACCACTAGGTCCACTATCTTCTGATGATCTAGAACTCTGGAGAGGGCAGT
>NW_007028916.1:0-3605 GCF_000164805.1 Carlito syrichta | reverse complement strand
GAAGGCTAAAAAAAGAAATAAAATAAAAAGTGACTGGTGAGGTGTTTACCCACTATACGAACAGCAGACATAATTCAGTTATTTGCACCCAGGATACTGAAGAGTGGAAAAAAAGATGTCTTTTCTTTCTTTCTTTCCTTACCTTTTTTTTTGAGGTGGCTCTTTTCCATCTCATTAGAAAGCCTGTACCTTCTATGCCACACAGGATGGAAAATAAAGCTTCTGAACTTTAATATATATACATATTTTTTGAGTTGGAGTCTCACTCTGTCGCCCAGACTGGAGTGCAGTGGCCACTCCCGGCCACTGCAGCCTCAACCTGCTGGGCTCCAGTGATCCTTCTGCCTCAGCCTTCCAAGTAGCTGGAACGACAGGTGCACGCTACCACACCTGGCTAATTTTTTTTGATTTATTGTAGAGATGAGGTCTCGCCAAGTTGCCCAGGCGGGTCTCGAACCTGTGGGCTCAGGCAATCCACTCACCTCAGTCTCCCAAAGGTGCAGGATTACAGGCTGAGCCACTGAACTTTAATTTTAATGACATGGTTTTTCTAGACCAACAACTTCCTTCAATGATTTGGAATTTTGATGAACTCAGTCTGAGGTGATAAATGGCAACACCAGAAACGTTGATCCAGGCAATCTAGGGCCCTTACATGGGAGGACTCGGGCATGTCACCATGGCCACATAGAGGCTGGGCCCATGAAGTCCAAATGTGACACCAAGGCTCTCCTGAGACGACATGCTGAGTTGGCCAGACAGCATGATCAATGTACATTTGCTGTGGGAAAACAGAGGTCGTGACACCAAGGCTAACTTAGGAAGTAGCAGTTTAATAGCGGCGGGCCAGCGTGACTAGCGGGAGAGAGGGGAGGGGTTTTATCTGTTAGTTGAGGTAAGGGAGGGAGTCGGGTTGTATGGCTACACAGTTTTCTTTGGAATTTGCAAGGTTGTACTTAGCAAAACCAGATTTTCAAAGAACAAATTGTCTCCAGAATATGCAAAACAAGCAGGGGTTGTAAACAAATAACTTTACAAAGAGAGGATTTGGGGTAAGGTTGTGAACTGGTTGCTATCTTGCATTTCCAGGAAAGCGCCTTGTGGCTATTTAGTTTTCTCAAGCCTCGTGTCTATCAGGTTTGGAGCCTGCAGCTTGATCTTTAAAAGGAATGATTTTCACTGTTTTTAGCCCCTCTCTGCCCCACATTAATTGTCTTGAAGTTCTGACCTGCCAGGACCCTTCGGCCCATCAGAGGCCAGGCTTCCTCTCCCCTTGGTGACTGGCTCAGCTCACTGCCTCTGCCCTTTCTCCTGCTGACCTGTGAACACCCAGGGCAGGGAGGGCCTGGGGTCGGACCTATATTCGGTGCTTACTTAAATGTGAGAAATCTGACACCTTGATTCTTTGGGAGGTATGAAGAGACTTAAGGGAGCATAGTGTCTGAAACAGACCTTCAGGGACTAGCGTCTGAGTCTGTAACATTTCTATCTACTTAGTCTCCATCAACTTACACATTATCCAAACATATATTAATGCTATGTCTTTGCAAGTATGCACCCACATCTATTAATATGTTCATAAGTCCACCTCCATGCACAGTTTTACACATATATACATTGGCATATCAACTGATATTATAATCATTTTACATACTCAGTTTTCTTTTGGGTTTCCCATTATCCCACTTTATTTAGGGTTTATTTCTAGATAATTCTGGGAACTAATCATTGAAATTATTTTTCACCTTGCTGAAAAATAGATTTAGAATTCTCTTGAGAGCAGGTGCGATTGTGGAAAATTCTATTTTTTTGGGGGGGGGTCCAAAAAATGGCCAAGTTTCCTTACCTGAAAACTTGTATGAAAATATTATATAGCCAGGCTTGGTGGCTCAGCCTGTCGTCCCAGCATGTTGGGAGGTTGAGGGGAATGGATTGCCTAAGCCCATGGGTTTGAGACCAGCCTGGGCAATTTGGCTAGACCTTGACTCTACAATAAATCAAAATTAGCCAGGTGTGGTAGCACACGCCTGTAGTTCCAGCTACTTGGAAGGCTGAGGCGGAAGGATCGCCAGAGCCCAGCAGGTTGATGCTGGGGTGGCCGTGAGTGTGCCACTGCACTCCAGCCTGAGTGATGGAGTGAGACTCCAACTCAAAAATAAATTGCATATCAAGTTGTTTGCATATCCTTATACAGTTTTATGTTTTTGCAGGCACACACGCCCACACAGCCAACAGCCCAATCCATCCTTACAACCATTCATTACTGCAGAATGGAATCCGTCTGTCCTAGCCCATCTAAAGTAGAATGTGTATATGAGATTCCACTATGGATTCCTTATAAAATGGGGCAAACTGTATCCTGTTTCCACTACGGAGCCCCAAATAGAAAACGGCTAACAGACATGATGGGCCTTGGCTGGCTGCTGATTGTCTTGTGATTTCCAGGGCTGGGGATTTGGCTGTAAGTACAACACCCCGGAGTGCTGGAAACAATGATGGTCGAGGGAAATTAGTAAGTCAGAGGCCGACGGCACGTCTGAGGGCACCCACTCCCCTCACCTCTTCCATCCCCGGAGGCAGAAGAACCCAGTGATCAGAACACACTGGAACAAGCAGCGTGCACACCGACCACCAGTGTTCTCCACTTCTGCCCTGAGGATCTTGACTCAGGGGCCTGGAGAGTGGCAGAACCCCGGCAGGGCCCTGCCTGGACCCTGGGTGGAATGCAGCCCCCCAGACACTCCCCCAGGAGCTACTGCGGTAGCCTTGAGTGTGCCACTGCACTCTGCCTGGGACACAGTGTGAGATCTGTGAGGGCAGAGCGCAACCTTCTTGCACATGATGACTGAAAGAAAACTTGCAGAGAGCACGTGGCATGCAGGTGTGCAGACAGCAAGTAGCATGCACCTGTGGTTGGGCTCTCTGTGAGCTGGCCTCCCTACACGAGGGCCTGGGCATTCCTGCCCCTCCTCCACTGGGCAGGGAGCCCGGGGTCCACATGCACGCATGTGGGAGTCCTTTCGCCTGGGTGACACAGCCGCCACCACTGCCTGGCTTGGCTGCCGCTGCGGTTGTCTGGCCATGGGTCTGCCGTGTCGGGCAGGGGCACGGGTCCCCTGGTGGCCCCTGCCCTTGCCTAACGTGCAGAGCCAAGGCCTGCAGAGGCTGGCAAGGCTCTCCCCCCAGGGCTTCAGGGTCCCCTGGCCCACCTCTGGGTGGGAGGTTCGCACCACCCTAGCCCACTACTCCTGGCGCACCTCTGGCCACCTTGCAGCAACCGGGTGGCGGCACCGGTGATTCCTGCACCACCCCCTTAAGGAAGAGCACTGGGAAGAACCTTCCTTGAAGCAGGGGCTGAAGTCCATCCTGGCTCCACGCTGTCCCGGATGCCCAGTGCCCTGTGCACCCTTCCATGGGTCCCTGGCTGTGAACTTGACTGGCCTGAGAGTGCCAGGCCCAGGCCATAGCCCTGCCAGGCCTGTTTCCTCCCTAGCTAATTCCCTGTCAAGGTGGCAGCCAGATGCCAAGGGCGATGCTTCTCCACAAGGCTGCCACTCGGGCCTCGCTGGGATCCAAGGCCGGAGGCCCGCTGTGAGGTCAGGGGC
>NW_007028915.1:0-822 GCF_000164805.1 Carlito syrichta | reverse complement strand
AGTGGCTCAAACCTGTAATCCCAGCACTTTGTGAGATAGAGGCGAGAGGATTGCCTGAGCACAAGTGTTTGAGACCAGCCTGAGCAACATGGCAAGACCTCATCTCTACAATAAATCAAAAATTAGCTGAGAGTGGTGGCACATGCCTGTAATTCCAGCTACTTGGAAGGCTGAGACAGAAGGATCACTGAGTCCAGCAGATCAAGGCTACAGTGACCGTGAGTGTGCCTCTGCACACCAGCCTGGATGAGAGAGTGAGACTCTGACTCAAAAAAAGAAAACAAGAAAAAAGAAAAAAAATCCATGCTGTTAGAAAATACACACTAAATATTAAGATATACTGCCAATAAGTTGTACAGTCTATTCTCAAATCCTTTAGAGAGACAAAGGGAGTCAAATGTGTGGTGTATTATTAAATTTGGGGAATATGAATAAAAGGTGTGCTGCATTTCTGTAGCTTATTCTTGCATATTTTGTGAGTTTTTAACTATTTTCAAATAAAAATAAAAAAATGTAGCACAGGCACTGCATGTGTTCATTACCTTCAACTTTCACCTTTCAGTGAATTCTGTGCAATGAAGCTTTCCTTCTCACAATTTCATTTTCCTAGTCCCACAATCCTAATCCTCTCAACACCGTTTTATATAGGAAACATGTTTGTGCAACTTCCATGATATCCTATTCTCCTCATTTTTCTTTTGTTTGGCAGAAGCTCAATGTTATTTTTGGTCTGCTGCTGCAACATTTTTCTATGTCCAAATCCCAAAACACCTTAAGATAAAATATTTTGCCTTACTGAATACTTTGGAGTGATTTATTCTT
>NW_007028914.1:0-3142 GCF_000164805.1 Carlito syrichta | reverse complement strand
CCCCCCTTCTCCTGGAAGTTTGGCCACTACTACCAATAACTTTCTTGTAGTATTGTGATAATGGTTCAAGGTATGCTTATGAGAAGAACATATGGTACTCTGTTCTTTTTGTGATAGATCACTGAGTATGATAGACTCTAAATCCATCCAAGCTGTTGCAAAATCCATATGTTTGCCCTTCTGTATGGCTGCATAGTATTCCATCGTGTATATGTACCACTTTTTAAAATACAGTCCAGCTTCGATGGGCTGCATGGCTGATTTCATGTTTTTGCTATTGTGAATAGAGCTGCAACAAACGTGTGTGTAGGCATCTTTTTTGTAGAATGATTTGAGTTCCTCCAGATATATTCCCAATAGGGAGATTGCTGGGACATATGGAAGGTCCATTTCTAGTTCTTTCAGAAATCACCACACTGTCTTTCAAAGAAGTTGCACTAGTTTGCATTCCCACCAGCACTGTAGAAGTATTCCTTTTTGTCCACATCCTCGTCAGCATCTGTTATTGTTTGTTTTATTAAAGATGGCCATTCTTCATTGTCTGTAATTTGAATGGAAGATTTCAAGGATACAAAAATTTTGAAATATGTGCACTGGAATGTTTGTCCTATATAATGACCAGCAATCTCTTTATGTCTTCTCAGAAGGGACATCCAAGAGGTTTGTTAGTTTCATAATGTCCTCAGAGGGGACATTGGAGTGCAAAGGTTAATTTACTTGTTAAAAATCATTTACAATGTTATAGGAAAAACCCGACACCATAAATCTGGGAGGTCTTTTTTACTTAATTTAGACATTTAACATCATCTCATTTAGGCTGATTAGAAAATTCATTTTAAAAAACCAGACAGCCAATAAATTTCTGGAAAGGAATAATAGTGGAAGGAAGGAGAATGTCTAGCTCTACCAGACACTAAGCCATATTAAAATTTGCTGTTGGAAGGGAAATTTAGGGTAGCAAATCTATTCTGTAAGGTCATACCAGGGAAGATAAATGTATATATGAGTGAATACTCATAGAAGGGCTTCACATACATTATCTTTATCTTTTCAGTGTTCTTGTGCTGATGAGACGCCGTACAACTTTTTTTATTGACTGCTTATTCTGGGTTAAGCTCAGAGGATTGATGCTTGCAATTAATAAGTTATAGGTAATAAAACAGGCACAGAAAAGAAAGAATTGCAACTTAAACTCAGCTCTTTATCTTGTTTTTTGGAGGATAAACTATGCCTAACATAATATATACATTAAATGTACAGCACATAATGTAAACTGAACTTTGCTTGATAATGATTTGTCAAGGTTGGTCCATCAGTTGTAATGAATGGACCCCATTGTAATGGAATGTTGATGGTGTGGAAGGTTTTTGGGAGGGGTAGGAAAAGTAAATGTTTTCTGTCCTTTTGGTTTAATTTTTCTGTGACCTAAAAACTACTCTTCAATCTAAGCTGAAATTTTCTTTTAAAAGTATGTGTCAGGGACTTGAATAACCAGATAAATCAGTGGAGCAGAGTACAAAGTCCAGAGATAATCAAAATACATAAAAGAATGTTTAATAATAAAAATTCATCCTTCAAACATGAGACATTTAGGAAATATTTATAAGCACTAAATATGTCAAGAACTCCATTTGGAACTAGAATATAGTGATGAACAAAGTGAATGTGATCTCTGCTTTCTGGAATGTTACAGTCTGTTTAGGAAACCAACATGAAACAAACACAAATGAATATATAGAAGTGATCTCTTGTTTTCCTTCTGATCACTCAGGAAGAAAGGATTGTAACCTACCATCTTTATTCTGGGACAGTGGAAACTTTCCTTTGAGTCTCATTTTATGTTAGAATCACTGGGTTTGAACAAATTCATAGCATAAATAAGATTTTAAGCACATATTTTCTTTTTTTTTTTTAATTCACTCTCTCTGGCAGAGTTCTGAAAACATCTTGTTCCAAAAGAATGCTTTTTCCCTTTGGATCTTTGGAGTAAAACCTGAGAATAAATGAGGAACTTGTACTAATCATTGATTTAACATGTACTCAATGCTGTTATAGATCAGAGGTAAATAGAACCTTACATTGAAGACATGAATTTAAGTATTCTATTTGGCAACAGTCTCTGTGTGTGTTTAAGAAATTCTATAAGCTTCCATATTTTTTGGCTAGTGGGACAAGGATCAGCACTCTTAATTTTCTAGTGACCAAAAACAAGAAGCAAACTTGGCCAAGGTGAAAATATAACATTCCTCATAGTTTACTTAACTGGAAAATCTAAAAACTGAACAATTTAGTACATTAAACTGGGAAATTAAGACACAATGTCTTAGCATAACTACTTATCTCTGCCCCAAAGGTTGAAAGCTAAGCATTGAAAGAATTGTGTTAAATAATAGACTTACTAAGCTCACCTTGGAAGCCAAGAACAGGCTAGGAAATTATATACTCTTTCCTTCTGGAGCCCACATCTGATTATGAGCACTTTTCTTAATATAGGAGCCTCCATTTAACCTCTTGTGCACTCACTGTCAGTGCTCATTTCTACTTGCTTCTTCCTCAGCAACATCAAAGATTCCTAGAGAATAAAATTCTTAACTTGATAGGGAGCATCAGTATATGGAAAACATAGGCCAAACTCAGAGGATTGTTTGAGCTAAGGAGTTCAAGGGTATAATGCAGTATGATCTTGCTTGTGAATAGCCACTGCACTCCAGGTTTAGCAACATGGTGAAACCCCATCTCTGAAAAATTACAAGAAAAGAAAAAGAAAGCAAAAGCAGAACCAGAGGTGCTTTCAGGAGGAGCTAAACACAAGGAAGTTTTCAGGCATATTTCACTTGCATCCTGTGTCCTTGTGAAAAATGCCCTACCTACAGGTGCAGTTGCAGTAGTTCAGGAAGGGCATCCATTCTGTCTACTTCAATGTATTCTTCCACAGCTAATAATACTTTTAAAACAAAAAGAAGCTTCTGTCATTCCTGGACTTAAAATCTTTCAATGAATTTCCATGGCAGTTGGAGTAAATCCAAACTCCCTACCCTGGATTGATTAGAGTGATTCAGCCTTTCTGACTTCATCTCCAATTTCCCCCTTGCTTACTACCCTCCAGCCACACCATCCAGACATCTGCTTAAGCCCTTTGCAC
>NW_007028913.1:0-471 GCF_000164805.1 Carlito syrichta | reverse complement strand
AGCAATGTATGTATGATACAGTTTCTACACATCCTTGTCAGCATTTGATTTTGCCATTTTTAAATTTTAGCCATTCTGAAAGGTGTGCAAGTGATATTCATTGTGGTTTCTCTTTAATGGCCAGTGATGTTGAACATAATTTTTATTGGCTTATTTGACATCTGTTTATTATCTTTGGTGAAATGCCTTTTCCTGTCTGTTGCTCATTTTCAAATTTGATTTGGGGTGTGTGTGTGTGTGTGTGTGTGTGTACTTTTGAGTTTTGACAGTTCTTTATAAATTATAGTTGCTAGTCATTTGTTGTATGTATGAATGGCAAATATTTTCTCACACTCCACAGCTTGTCTTTTCATCCTCTTAACAGGATATTTCAAAGAACAAGCAATTTTCAATTTGATGAATTCCAATTTATTAATTTTTCTTTTTATAGATTTTGCTTTTGGTATCAAAACTAATAACATTTTTGCCCAG
>NW_007028912.1:0-414 GCF_000164805.1 Carlito syrichta | reverse complement strand
GATGAACGGTAAGGATATGAATAGAATGGCATGGATATAAGTGGAATGGAATGGAATGGATAGGAATGGAATGAAATGGAGACAAATTAAATGGAAAGAAGTGAAATGGCATGGAGATGAATGGAACGTAATGGAATGAAGTTGAATCGAATGGAGTGGAGTGGAGTGCAATGGAATGAATGGAATGGAATGGAATGGAATTTTGGGGAAAGAGAGGACTGTAATGAACAGGAAAGAGATGGAACGGAATGGTTTGGAAGGGAATGAAATGAAGAGGAATGGATTGGAATGGAGAGGAAAGAAATGGAATGGAATGCATAGGAAGGGAATGGAATGCAGTAGAATTCAAAGGAGTGGAATGAGGTTGAATGGAATGGAGAGTAATGGAATGGAATGGAAGGGATGGAATGGAAT
>NW_007028911.1:0-518 GCF_000164805.1 Carlito syrichta | reverse complement strand
TTTCCATTCCCTTCCATTTCATTCCGTGCGATTAAATTCCATTACATTCCATTCCTCTCGACTCCATTCCATTCCAGTCCATTCCTCTCCGTTCCATTCAATTAATCTCTATTCCATTCTTTCCCACTCAATCACTTTACCATTCCATTTTTCTCCATTCCACTTTATGACTCTACATCCTACTGCATTCCATGCCATTCCATTCCATACCAATCCTCTCCCTTTTATTCCATTACATTCTACTCCATTCCTTTACTCTCCATTCAATCCCTCTCCTTTTCGTTCCTCTCTATAACATTCTATTCCATTCCTTTCTGTTACATTTCTCTCCATTCCAGTCTTCTCCATTACCTTTCATTCCATTCCTCTCCCTTCCATTCCATTCCATTCCTTTCCATTACACTCCTGTCCTCTCCATTCAGTTCGATTACACTCTATTCCATTCCTCTCCATTCCAATGTATTCTATTCCATTCCTCTCCATTCCTTTCCATTCCATTCGTCTCCATTCTAATTCAT
>NW_007028910.1:0-415 GCF_000164805.1 Carlito syrichta | reverse complement strand
GGTTTTTTTGTTTGTTTGTTTGTTTGTTTGTTTGTGTTTTGTTTTTCGATATCAACACTTCAGTATGTCATGTCACTGTTTCCTGGCCAGCAAAGTTTCGGCTGAGAAATTTTCTGATAGCCTTTTGATGAGTCATTTCAAATTATAAGTTTTTCTCTTGTTTTTCTCTTGCAGCTTTCAAGTTTCTTTCTTTGTCTGACTTTCAATAATTTGATTATAATGTGTCTCAACGTAATCTTTTTAGGACTTATGCTGTTTGGGATAAAGATTATAAAATGTTAGAAAAGATAGTAAAGTGCTAAGGACAGTCCACAAAAATCTGTTTAACTGGCAAAGAACCTGCATATTATTAAATGGCTCAAAAGTTCTGCCTCAAGCCTTTTGAGTCCTGCATGTCCCAGGACTTTCAGAGACT
>NW_007028909.1:0-468 GCF_000164805.1 Carlito syrichta | reverse complement strand
TTTTTTTCCCCTCTAATCCAGAACCATAGGCTTCATTTTAACCTTCCCCACTTGTTTATCTATAACTTTCCATTCCAGGAAAATAAATAAATAAATAAATAAATAAATAAATAAATAAATAAATGAATAAAACCTCTGAGAAGGAAATCAGGGTGTCCAAATAGGAAAAGAGGAAGTTAAGCTATCTCTCTTTGCACATGATATGATCTTATACCTTGAAAGCACAAGGGAATCTGTCAAAAACCTTCTTGTACTGATAAATGACTTCAGTAAAGTCTCAGGTTACAAAATCAACATGAAAAGAACAGTTGCATTTTTATACACCAACACCAAATAAGCAGAGAACCAAATAAAAAACCCAATCCCATTCACAATAGTCATACATAAAAAAATGTAATACCTTGGCACCTTCCTAACCAGGGAAGTGAAAGACCTTTACAATGAAAACTACAAAACACTGCTCAAAGA
>NW_007028908.1:0-416 GCF_000164805.1 Carlito syrichta | reverse complement strand
TCAGCTGGCTAGCTGGCTGGCTAGTTAATTAATTCAACTAGTTAAGTGAGCTGTCTAGTCAGCTGGGTAACTAGGTGGCAAGCTAGTTAAGCTAGCTGGCTAGCCGGATGGCTATATAGTTGTCACATAGTTAAGTCAGTTTGTAAGCCTGCAGGCTAGCTAGGTGCCTGGCAAGTTAAGCTGGCTGTTTGGCAGGCTGGTCAGTTAGGTGGCCCACTAGATAAGCTAGCAGGGTAGCCGGCTGACTAGCAGAGTGACTGGCTAGTTAAGCCAGCTGGCTATCTTACTGTCCAACCTGCCGGATGGTTATTTAAGCTGGCTGGCTAGCCAGCTGGTCAGCCCACTATCTAGCTAGGTAGCTGACTAGCCAGATAACCAGCCAGGTATCTAGCTAGTTTAACCAGATGGCTAGCCAT
>NW_007028907.1:0-416 GCF_000164805.1 Carlito syrichta | reverse complement strand
CAGGCAGGCCAACACTCTGACTCGGCAATGAGGACCTTCCATCAAGAAAGGGCAGGAACACTTCCCTCACCCGGGGACATTTTTTCCCCCAAGCCCATTTTTTCGGGTTCAAAAGACAGTCACCCTGTGAACACACCACATGCAGTTGAGAATATGTGTGTGATTCTTATGTTTTTGGAGACAAGGTCTGCCTTTCTGGCCTTAGCTGGGGCCCAGCGAGACAACCCTCGTTCACCACCAGCCTCAAAATTGTGGGCTCCAGCAATCCTCCTGCCTCAGCCACTGACGTGGCTGGGACTATAGGCACTTTGACCCTCGACCCTCAGTGATCTCAGTTTGATTGTATATGGATATGGGGTCTCCCTGTGTGGCCCAGGCTGGCCTTGGTCTTCTGGGCTCCAGCCATCCTCCAGCCT
>NW_007028906.1:0-416 GCF_000164805.1 Carlito syrichta | reverse complement strand
GCCAACTACCTAGCTAGCGGACTGGCCACCTGGCTAGCAAGCCCCGATAAATAGCAAGTCTTCTGGCTGGAGAGAGGGCCAGTCAGCTGGCTTACTTAGCCAGCCATCCTGCTGCATAGCCAGCTAGCCAGCCGGCTTAACTAGCTGGCTACCTACCTGACCAGCCTACTAACAAGCCGTTTTAACTTGCCAGGTACATAGCTAGGCAGCTGGCTAACCAGCTGACTTAACTAGCTGACATAACTAGATAGCCACCCGGCTAGCCAGCTGCCTTAACAAGTTAGCCACCTAGCTAGCCAGCTGGCTAGACAGCTCACTTAACTAGCTGACTTACATAGATAGCCGTCTGGCAAATGAGCTGACTTAATTAGCTAGCAACCCACCTAGCCAGGTGGCTGGCCAGCTGACTTAAATAG
>NW_007028905.1:0-453 GCF_000164805.1 Carlito syrichta | reverse complement strand
TATGTCTTTTGCTTTTTATTTAATTGAATTATTTGATTTTTTTTTACTGTTGAGTTTTGAGATTGCTTTATACTAGTTCTTGATACCAGTTTTTTTGGAGGTTTTTTTGTGTTTGTTTTCTCGATGGGTGGTTTGCAAATATTTTCTCCCTTAAAGGTCTCCCAGTTATATAGTTTCCATTTTAGCCCGTGATCCATTTTGAGTTCATTTATGTTCATTTTTTTGCCTCTGGGTAACCTATTGCTCCAACACCATTTGTTGAAAAAGCTGTCTTTCCTCCACGGAATTTATTTTGCTCCTTTGCCAAAAATCAGTTAGGAATATTTGTGTGGGACTATTTCTAAGGTTTTTATCTTGCTCCATTGATTTGTGTCTTTATCTTTGCCAATAACACACAGTCTGGATTATTAAAGCTATATAAGTCTTAAAATTTGACAGACATCATTCTTTTTC
>NW_007028904.1:0-497 GCF_000164805.1 Carlito syrichta | reverse complement strand
CACACTAAAATCAACTTTGTCAAAGTTCTAAGCAAATATATTAGATTCAGTAGTGGATTTGTTATGTTTCCTGAGGAGATATAATTGACATCACCTCTTCTCTGATTATAGACATAATTTCAACTAGCTACCGAATCATTCTGAATCATATTTAAGAAAACATTGTAAATACCTCTCTTTTGAACAATTTATACTTTATGTTTTTAAGAAAAACTACAATATTCATTTGAGTAATACAATTTTTAGGTAACAAGTGATGTATAAATTTCTCTTTCTCTTTGCAATTTTTATGAGTATAATTTTTATATTAATTTCTCCTTTATGTTACTTTTGTTTCTGGCTTCATCAAATATATCTATATATATACATATATTGTAATATAAATTTAGATTTTCAGCACTGTGTATATGGTATGTGTAGACATGTGTATTTGTATGTGTTCTATTGGCATTTATCCAGATTGGCATTCCCTGACCTCCTTGAATTTTTTATTGAAA
>NW_007028903.1:0-420 GCF_000164805.1 Carlito syrichta | reverse complement strand
GTCTCTGATGTACACATCACAGAGAAGAGGTAATCACTGGGGCTCACATAATGATGGAAGACTAGTCAATTGGGCAGTCATAAAAAAGGAGGACCATCACTGGCCCACCCAATACAAAGAAGGTCTAATCACTGAAACGCACAATACAGATTAGACCCAGTCACTGGGGATCCCAATTTGGAGGAGGGCCAATTATTGGGACAATTATCACAGAGGAAGGTCAACCATGTGACACCCATCACAGAAAATGTGTAGTCTCTTGAGCACCCATTATGGAGGACACCAATCACAAGAAGACAAATCAGAAAGGAAGATCAGACAATTGAGCATTCATCACAGAAGAATGATAATCTCTGGAGTAGTTATTACAACTAATGTGACACCAGTCACAGAAGTGACCTAGACACTGGAGCACTAATT
>NW_007028902.1:2119-2805 GCF_000164805.1 Carlito syrichta | reverse complement strand
ACCACGCCTGACTGATTTTTTTTATTTATGTAGAGATGAGGTCTCATTGCCCAGGCAAGTCTCGAACCTGCGAGCTCAGGCAATCCACTCACCTCAGCCTCCCAAAGGCACGGGATTACAGGCTGAGCCACCGAGTCCGGTTAAGGCCCACTTTCTAATGCATGCTTCAGTGTCTATGTCTCCTAATGATGTGTGCTCAGATGTCTTACCCTTCTTTATGATGAGTATTCTAGGAACTCGGCCTCATCCTTATGAGTGCCCCATTAATGGGCTCTTCTCTGTGTTGGGTGCCTCACTGATTGTTCCTCCTCTGTCACATGTGCCTCACTGTGCCTCCTTTCTAATGGGTGTCTCAGTGACTACCTCTTGTCCACAATGGATGCACTATTGCTTAACACTCCTGTGTGGTGAGTGCCCCAGTGACTATTTCTTCTCTGAGATGAGTTCTCCAATGACTATCTCTCACCCTTAATGAATGCCTTAGTGACTACCCTTACTCAGTTCTGGGTGTTCCTGTGACTGGCTGTTCTCTGACTGTTGACCCAGTGGTTGGGACTCCACCATAATGGGTGCCCCAGTGACAAGTTCTCTCCATTCACCTGTGTCCCAGTGACTGATCCTCCTATGTTATGGGTATGCTAATTACAGACCCTCTTTTGTAATTGGTATCTCTGTGATTGGACCTC
>NW_007028902.1:0-1073 GCF_000164805.1 Carlito syrichta | reverse complement strand
CAGTGGCTAATCATTTAAGGCATGAGTTCATTAATAGCCGGCCACATTTATGGGTCCCTCAGTGGCTGCCCCAAATCTGTGATCAGTACCCCTGTGAATGGCCTTACCTTGCGATTGGTGCCCCATGTCTGACCCTCTTCTGTGATAACTGCCCCAGTGTCTGGCGCTCCATTGTGATGGATGCATCAGTGACATGCTCTCCCTTCAGATAAGCCCCCCATGATTGGGACTTCTCCTTAATCAGGACCTCAGTAACTGGCTCGCCTCTATGATGGATGCCACAGTAACTGTCCCTTTTCATGTGTTTGATGGCGTACTGACTGGCCTTCATCTGTAATGTGTGCCCTAGTGACTGGCCTTTATTTGTGATGGGTACCCCAGTGACTGGCCTCCTTAGATGTGTAACCCAGTGACTTTCCCTCCTCTGTTATAGTGTCCCAGTAACTGATGTTCTATGTGATGGATGACTCAATGACTTTCTCTTCTCTGTGATGGGTGTCACAATTACTAACTCTCCTCCTCATGGCCCAGTGTCTATTTCTCCTATATAGTGGGCGCCCAGTGACTGGATTACTTAATTATGGGTCTTCCAGGAACTGGGCCTCTTCCATAATTGGTGACCCATTGTCTAGCACTCCTCTGTGATGGGCATCACTGTAACTGACCCCTTTGCATTACAGACACCCAGTGACTAGGCCTCCTGTGCAATTGGTACCCCCATGACTGGCAATCTTCGTAATTGTTGCCCCTGTGAAATATCCATCTCAGTGATGTTTGAACCTCTTAATGGGCCTTCTCAAAAATGGGTGCTCTGATGACTAGCCTTCCTTTGGGAAGGGTGTCCTCCTGTGTGATGGGTGCCCAGTGACTTATCTTCATCTGTAATGGCCCTTCTTCATGATTGCTGCCACAGAGACTGGACCTCGTCTGGGATGGCTGCCACAGTGACAAACCCATTTCCATGATCAATCATCCAGTGACTAGTCCTCCTTTGTGATGCATACCAATTTGATTGGTGCACCTTTGTGACGAGTGCTACAGTGAATGATGCTGCTCTGTGACGGGTGCTTCAG
>NW_007028901.1:0-426 GCF_000164805.1 Carlito syrichta | reverse complement strand
GTTTCTTCTTGTTTCTCCTCAATTCTTTTTAAACTCTCCATTATTGTTTTGACATCTACATTTGCAGTTTGAGACCCTTCATTCTGGGGGCTTTTTATGGTTTGCATTCCAAAGTCAGTTTTCTCAGTTTCTGCTCTCCAAGGCATCTGGGATAGACCCATACTCTTCTTTTGGCTTTTCTTCATTTCTGTAGATTTTTCTCCCTCTCCCCCTTTCCCTCCCCCTCTTCAATTCTGTATTGAGGGAAGGTGAGGTTGCTTTTATTTCTTTTCTGCAATGACTTGTTCTTCCTTATGAGAGTCTTCTGGCTTTGTTCACTTTTCCTTCGGCTTTACAATCTGTATATTCAGCAGTATGCAGTCTTGGTCCCCTGCTGGGGTTGTGGCAGCTATGATTCTGTGCCATCTGTAATTCCAGCACCTTGGG
>NW_007028900.1:0-427 GCF_000164805.1 Carlito syrichta | reverse complement strand
GATTTAACTCACTGACATCACTAGCTAGCCAGGTAGCATTCTAGCTGATTTAACTAGCTCACTACCTACATTGCCAATTTGCTTGCCAGCTCTCTTAACTAGCTGAATTATCGAGTTTGCCAGTTGTCTAGCCAACACAGTTAACTGGCTTGCTACCTAGTTAGCAAGCTTGCTAACCTGCTGACTTAACTAGCTGACTTATGCTATCTACCTATCTAACCATCTGACTTAAATAGTTATCTCACTAGATAGCTACCTAGCTAGACAGCTGACTTAAGAAATTAGCTAACTACCTAGCTAACAATCTGACTTAAATAGTTAAGTGCCTGGCTAGCTAGCTGACTTAACCAGATGGGTATTTAGTTATCTTACTCGTTATCTAACATTCTAGCTAGCTGACTTAATTATCTGACTTAACTCATTAACT
>NW_007028899.1:0-506 GCF_000164805.1 Carlito syrichta | reverse complement strand
CAATCCTCTCACCTCAGCCTCCCAAAGTGCTGGGATTATAGGTGTGAGCCACTGCGCCTGATCTGATTGCACATTTTAAAGTGTACAGTTTAAGTTTTCACATACGTATATATCCATGAAACCATGAAACAAAAAGATAATGACCATATATCCATCACTCCCAAAAGTTTCTTCATGTCTCATTGTAACTCTTCCTTCTCACCCTTCTCTGCACTATTGTCTCTATCCCCAAGCAACCACTGACCTTTTAGTCACTACAGATTAAATTGCATTTCTAGGCCAGGCACAGTGGCCATGCCTGTAATCCCAGCACTTTGGGAGGCTGAGCTGAGAGGTTTGCTTGACCCTAGGAGTTTGAGACCAGTCTGGGTCCTGGGTAGGCCTAGGCTGATGTGTGTGTTTGTGTGGGCAACAGGGTGAGACCTCGTCTCTACAAAAAAAAACCAGAAAAATTAGCCAGTAGTGGTGTGTGGCGGTAGTTCCAGCTACTCAGGAGGCTGAGGCGG
>NW_007028898.1:0-465 GCF_000164805.1 Carlito syrichta | reverse complement strand
GCTAAGGCACAGAAAGGATGAGAAATTTGAAAAGTTCATTTAGTAGTAAGTGGTAAAGTAGAGATGGTGGTACAGGTGATCTAGTCTGAGGTCTCTGTGTTACATAGAATGATATAGTGCTTCCATGACTAAATAGGCACTCATTATTCCATATATAATCATAGCTGGATAGCATGTAAAGGAGATGTCAATCTTGGTGAAATGTTCGTAGAGTCATAAGTGAAAACAATGTATGTGCTAAGGATTTTGGCTTGCGTGGAAATCATCCAGGACACAGACGGGGGAGGAATTTGACGTTAAGCAAATTACCAAAACTGTTTGAGCCTCAGTGACTTTCTCTGCAGAATGGCAATGACAGTAGTTCTCCTCCTAAGGTTACTCCCCTGAGTATTTTTTTTTATTTTTTTTATTTTTTTTTTTGTGAGTTGGAGTCTCACTCTGTCGCCCAGACTGGAGTGCAGTGGC
>NW_007028897.1:0-529 GCF_000164805.1 Carlito syrichta | reverse complement strand
GCTAGCAGGCTTACATAACTGTCTCACTACCTAGTTAACCAGCTGGATAGCCAGCTGACGTAACTAGTTAGCTACCTTCATATACCACTGGCTTACCAGCTGACTTAACTACCTAGTTTGCTAGCTAACCATCTGGCTAGTGAGCTGACTTAACTAGGTGACTTAACTAACTAGCCTACTAGCTAGCCAGCTGACTTAACTAGGTTACTTAACTAACTAGCCAACTGGCTAGCAGGCTTACATAACTGTCTCACTACCTAGTTAACCAGCTGGATAGCCAGCTGACGGAACTAGTTAGCTACCTTCATATACCGCTGGCTTACCAGCTGACTTAACTACCTAGTTTGCTAGCTAACCATCTGGCTAGTGAACTGACTTAACTAGGTGACTTAACTAACTAGCCTACTAGCTAGCCAGCTGACTTAAGTAGCTAGCTACCCAGCTGAATTAACTAGCTGACTTAACTAGTTATCCAGCTGACATAACTAGCTGACTTAACTATCTAGCTACCTAGCAAAAAAGCTGAATT
>NW_007028896.1:0-446 GCF_000164805.1 Carlito syrichta | reverse complement strand
CCTCTTGCTTTGTTTCTTTTGCTAAGAATTATTTTGGCTATTCATGGTCATTTATGTTTCCATATGAATTCCTGTATTGTCATTTCCAGGTCTGAGAAGAATGATGTTGGCATCTTGATGGGTATTGCATTGAATCTGTAGATTGCCTTTGGTAGGATGGGCATTTTAACAATGTGATTCTTCCTATCCATGAGCATGAAATATTTTTCCACTTGTTTGTACCTTTTTGGATTTCTTTGAGCACTGTTTTGTAGTTCTCAATGTAAAGTTCTTTCACTTCTCTGGTTAGGAAGATGCCAAAGTGTTATATATATATTTTTGCTGGCTATTGTGAATGGGATTGTGCTTTTAATTTAGGTCTTTGCCTCCTTGTTGTTGGTGTATAGGAATGCAACTGTCTTTTGCCATTTATTTTGTACCCTGAGACTTTGTCAAAGTCCTTTATC
>NW_007028895.1:0-432 GCF_000164805.1 Carlito syrichta | reverse complement strand
GCCCTTGGAACGTACTCCCCTAGCTCAGAAGAAATGAGGTTCCTCACTTGTGTCTATCTCCTCAGCCTCAGGATATTTTAAGGCAATTGAGTCTCTTTTTAAAACCTCCTCCGGTACAGGGATGAAGGGCATCAGCTAAAAGCAAATTAAATTGCAGAATTTTTGTTCATTTAACCTTTCCTTCTGCTTCTTATAATCTGTTTTATGCAGGAGTAAGGTTATCATAACTGTAAGTATTTTCATGATTTATTAGTAACCAATTTACTTTAGGGTCAGAATAACTTTTAATATTGCTGTCCAATATGAGTTATTAAAATAAAATATTGGGACAGGCACCATACACTAATGTTTTTCTCTCTCCTTCCTTCCTTCCTTCCTTCCTTCCTTCCTTCCTTTCTTTCTTCCTTCCTTCCTTCCTTTCTTTCTTCCTTC
>NW_007028894.1:0-681 GCF_000164805.1 Carlito syrichta | reverse complement strand
GTAAGTTTGCTAGCTAGATAACTAGCTAGGTAGCTAAGTAGTTAAAACAGCTAGTTGTCAGTTGGCTTGCTTGGTACCTAGCTAGTTAAGTAAGCTAGTTAACTTACATGGTAGTTAGTTATGTCAGTTAGTTAAATCAGCTGGCTAGCCACTAGCCTAGTTGGGTATCTAGCTAGTTAAGTAAGCTGGCTAACCAGCTGGATAGCAAGCTGTGTCTCCTAGATAAGTCAGCTCTAGTCAGCTGGTTAGATATGTCACTAGGTAGTTAAGTCAGGTGGCAAGCCAGCGGGCAGTGTAGGTAGCTAGTTAGTTAAGTCAGATGGCTAAGCATCTGCCAACTAGTTATGTAAGCTAGTTAATACAACTATCTATACAGCTGGCTGGCTAGGTAGCTAACTAGTTAAATCAGCTGGCTATCCATCTGGATAGTTAGATAGTTAGGCAGTTAAGTTAGCTGGTTAGCCAGCTAGCTAGCTAGTAAAGACTGTTAGTTAAGTCAGCTGGCTAGGCAGGTGGATAACTAGGTAGATAGCAAGTTAAGTCAGGTGTCTAGCCTGCTGGCTAGCTAGTTACGTTTCCTAGTTATGTCAGCTGGCTAGCCAGCTGTCTAGCTAGGTAGCTAGCTAGTTAAGTCAGCTGGTGAGCCATCTGATTGCAGGTTAAGTCAGCTAGTTAAGTCAG
>NW_007028893.1:0-433 GCF_000164805.1 Carlito syrichta | reverse complement strand
GACTCCGTCCAGGATCATTCCTTTTCATTACCCCCACAGACAGGTGCGTGTCCAGGCACAGACATGACCATCAACTCCCACCCTGGGAGGCCGAGGTGGGAGACTACCTGAGCTCAGGGATTGGATACCAGCCCAGGCGATGTGGTCACACCTTGTCTCAGTGAGAGATCCCCAAAATTGAGTCAATGGTAGACTCTGGATTCCCGATTGCTTGGTAACCGTGGCTGGAGGATCTTCTGTGCCCCACAGGTCAAGATCCAAGGAGCCATGTCGTGCTGCCACACCCCAGCCTGTCCAATGGAGACTAGACACGAAATATACGCCTCCCACGTGCGTCAAGATGGGCATTCACGGCTCCCCAGGGAAAGGTCCACGTGGGTGGGGGAAGATGAAGTGATCGGGAGAGGAAGGGGCCCTCCTCCCACCTGAAGAT
>NW_007028892.1:0-451 GCF_000164805.1 Carlito syrichta | reverse complement strand
AGTTTTTATGTTTGAGCTTATAGGAGCTTAATCAGGTTATTGCTGAGTAGAAAGGGGGACGAAATGGGGTCAAATAGCCCCCAAACACATCCTAGTGGTCTTGGGGTAAACGGCCCTTCCTGATCCCTAACGCTCAGTGGGCTTCCATGGCTGGCTCCCAATTGTAAATAGCTTATTTGCTAGCTAGTTATGTCAGCTAGATAGCCAGCTAGCTAGTCAGCTAGCTCACCAAGTCAGCAAGCAAATCAGCTAGTTACTTAGATATCCAGTTGGCTAGCAACTTAGCTAACTGGTCAGCTAATTAGTGTGCTCACTTGCTTTCCATCAGGTCAGCTAACTAGTTGGCTCCCTTGCCTGCCAACCTGTCCGCAAATTAGTCAGCTTGCTTTCTAGCCAACAGGTCAACTAACCTGTTGGCTCGCTCGCAAGCCAACAGGACAGCTAACTTGTT
>NW_007028891.1:0-436 GCF_000164805.1 Carlito syrichta | reverse complement strand
CATTGCCCCTACCATGGCCATTCTTGGTGTGTATAATTTGTTCTCTGTTATCTAAGGATGTTACTTGATGTCCTCTACTGCTGTAGAGTGCAGAATGAAAAATAATAAGGACTACATATTTCAAGCGTGTGTTGTATAAGTTGGCTGGGAATAGGACTTTCTTCCACTGTCATCATCCAATGGTAGAATGTGTAAGTATTAATAAGAATGGGATGGTGAGTGGGTGTGAGTGACCAGTTCCAAAGACCTGGAATGGAATGCCTTGTTACTGTTTGTTATTGGACAGCCTCACTTGAACTACTCTGGTTTTTCCTCCACCATATGAGATCCTCTGTCAAGGATAATCCTTATCCTAGGTAAAAACATTTCTAGATTACTCTAAAGGCAGAGAAAAGGAAGCAATGATGGGGAATCAGTTTTTCCACTGAGTTGATCT
>NW_007028890.1:0-515 GCF_000164805.1 Carlito syrichta | reverse complement strand
CTAGCCAGCTAGATATTTAGGAAGCTAGCTAGTTAATTCAGCTGTCTACCCAGCTTGCTACCTCGTTAAGATAGCTGGTGAGGTCAACTGGCTAGCCAGCTAGCTACATAGGTATTTAGCTATCTAAGACAGCTGGCTTGCCAGATGGCTAGCTAGTTAAGTCAGCTAATTAAGTCAGTTGGCTAGCCAGCTGGCTAGGTAGTTTACTAGCTAGTTAAGTCAACTGGCTAGCCAGCTAGCTAGCTAGTTATGTCAGATAGTTAATTCAGTTGGCTAGCAAGCTGGCTTGGTAGGTAGCTAGCTATTTAAATCAGCTGGCTAGCCAGCTGGCATGCTAGTTAAGTCACCTGACTAGCTTGTTAGCTAGCTAGATGATTCATATAGTTGAGTCATCTGGCCAGCTCGTTAGCCAGCTAGTTGTCAGCTGACTAGTCTGTTAGCCAGCTAGTTGAGACATCTGGTTGGACCGTTAGGCAGTAGATGAGTCAGCTGTCTAGCTCATTAGCCAAATAGTT
>NW_007028889.1:0-539 GCF_000164805.1 Carlito syrichta | reverse complement strand
TAGTTTGCTGACTGGTTGGCAGGCAAGGGAGCAGACTAGTAAGCTGACCTGATGGAAAGCAAGCAAGACCACTATTTAGATGACCAGCTAGGTGAGTGATAGCCAGCTAGTAAGCAAATTAACTAGCTGATTTGCTAGCTGACTTAACTAGCTGACTGTCTAGTTACCTGGCTATCTAGCTGACATAACAAGATAGCAAACAAGCTATCTAGCTGTCTACCTGGCTGACTCAACTAGCTAGCTACCTGGCTAGTCAGCAGACTAGCTGACTTACCTATGTAGATGACCAGTTACCTAGCTGACTAGTAAGCTGTATAGTGGGCTGACATAACTAGCTGCTGAATAGTTAGCTGAGTTGCTAGCTGACAATTATTTAGCTGGATAGCTAGCTGACTAGCAAGTTGGCTGGATAGCTGGCTAGGCAGCTGACTTAAGTAGCTAGCTGCATGTTTGGCTAGACTGCTAGCTCACTGGCTTAGCTAGCTTGCTACCTGGCTGACTAGCTGGCTCCCTAGCCAGTTAGTGGGCTTGCCAGGTGT
>NW_007028888.1:0-531 GCF_000164805.1 Carlito syrichta | reverse complement strand
TGTACTGTGGTTCTACAATTTTAATGTGTATAAAAATGCACATACACAAACACACACACACATACACACACACACACACACACACACACACATAAATTTAAGATGAAAAATAATACAAATGGAGTTGTGATGCTTTCTGTAGCCAGTGCACTGTCTCATCCCTTCTTGCTGCTGAGCTCCCCCAAGGCCTCTCTCCCTAATGACTCTCCTACTTTCAGATGATATGTGTGGGAAGGGGGAGGGCAGGGATGTCAGCTCCTGGGCCTTGATTCTGTGTACTTTTGCCTGCAGTGCTCAACAGCTGTGATGAAAACCTTGGATTGCAGGTGTATTCAGCATTCAGAAAAAGGTTCACTTTTCATAGCGGAGTTCGTCCCAGAGAGAGAGAGAGACATGGAACACACTACATCCCTCTGGTTTTCATGAAAATTAATGTAGTAGAAATTTCCTTAACTCATCATTATTTTCCTATTAGACTATACTGTAAATGAAATGATGGATTGCTATCAAGAAGAGGTCTCATACTGTGAA
>NW_007028887.1:0-439 GCF_000164805.1 Carlito syrichta | reverse complement strand
TTCTTCATTCCATACCATTGAACTAAATTCCATTCCATTACTTTCCATTCTATTCCATTTTTTCCATTCTATTCCATTCCATTCCACACCATTCCATTCCATTCTAATTATCACCATTCCATTCCCTTCAATCCTATTCCATTCCTCACCATTCCCTTCCTCTCCATTCCAATCATTCCATTCCTTTCCATTTCATTTCATTCCATTCCATTCCTCTCCTTTCCATTCCATTCCATTCCTCTCCATTCAATTACATTCCATTCCTCTGCATTGCATTGCATTCCACTTCATTCCTTTCCATTCCCTTCCACTCCATTCCTCTACTTTCTTTTCCATTCCTCTACATTCCATTCCATTCCTCTCCATTCCATTCCATTCTATTTTATTGCATTCCATTCTATTTCATTCCATTCCATTCCTCTCCATTCCACACCATTCA
>NW_007028886.1:0-440 GCF_000164805.1 Carlito syrichta | reverse complement strand
CACTCACTTCAGCCTCCCAAAGGCGCGGGATTACAGGCTGAGCCACCGAGCCCGGCTTCCCACACATTTTTAAACCTGTTACATCTGGCTTTTGTGCCAGGCTTTCTCCAATAAATGGCACTTGCCAAGATCACAGTGTTCTTTATGTTTCTAGACCTGATAGAAAGTTTGCAATTTTTTTCTTACTTGATCTCTTAGCATTATTTCTATCTAGAAATACTTTTTGCCTTCTGTTACATGTCATACTTTTAGTTTTCTTCTACTTCTCTGGTTAGTCCTTCTCAGTATCCTTTGCTAGCTTATTCTCTGCTATTTGATCTTCAAATGTTAAGCTTCCTTAAGACATGGTGCTAGGCCTTATTCTTCTGTCACTTTATAATCCATCCCTGATGCTCTCATTCCAGCATGACTTCAGTTACCATCTATGCATTCATGACTTT
>NW_007028885.1:0-470 GCF_000164805.1 Carlito syrichta | reverse complement strand
GCTGGCCAGCTGCCTAGCTAGGTAGCTAGTTAGTAAAGTCAGCTGGCTAGCCAGTTAGCTAGCTAGTTAAACAAGCTAGTTAAGTCAGCTCACTAGACAGCTGGTTAGCTAGGTATCTAGGCAGCTAAGTCAGCTGGCAAATGAGTGGGCTATGTAGGTAGCTAGCTAGTTAAGTCAGCTGGCTATCCAGCTGGCTAGCTAGGTAGCTACTCAGTTAAATCAGCCTGCTAGCCAGTTGGCTAGCTAGTTGTTTATCCTAGTTAAGTCAGCTGTCTTGACAGCTGGCTAGCCAGGTAGCTAGTTAATTCAGCTGTCTAGTCCACTGGATAGATAAAGTCACCTAGTTATGTCAGCTGTCTAGCCTGCTGACTAGCTATATAGGAAGCTAGTTAATTCAGCCAACTAACAATCAGGCCAGCTATGTAAGTCAGCTAGTTATGTCAGGTGGCTTGACAGCAGACTAGCTGGGT
>NW_007028884.1:0-443 GCF_000164805.1 Carlito syrichta | reverse complement strand
TGCAGAGGCATGCTCACAGCCACAGTAGCCTCAACCTGATGGTCTCAGACAATCCTTCTGCCTCGCCTTCTAAGTAGCTGGAACTGCAGGCTCGAGTCACCACACCTGGCTAATTTTTTTATTTATTGTAGAGAGGTCTCACCAAGTTGCCCAGACTTGTCTCAAACCCCTGGACTTAGGCAATCCTCTCGCCTCGGCCTCCCAAAGTGCTGAAATTACAGGCTTGAGCCACTGCACCTGGCCAGTGAATTTTTTTTTTTTTAAAGATTCTTTCAACACATTTGAGCATTTTATTACGGGTGATTTATGAGCACACCTACTCACACCACGCTGAGTATTCAGCAGTTTTTGACCCCAAACTGGCATGACCCCTGCACCCCATCCTCATTCACCTGATTTCCCCAAGTGACTTTTTTTTTTGTTGTTGTTGTTGTTTTTTTTTT
>NW_007028883.1:0-897 GCF_000164805.1 Carlito syrichta | reverse complement strand
ATCATCAGCACTATCATTATCATCATCACCTTCATCACCATTATCACCATCACCATCACCATCACCATCACCATCACCATCACCATCACCACCATCTTATCATCACCACCATCACCATCATCATCACTATCATCATCATCACCGTCATCATCACCATCACCATCACCGTCATCATCATCATCGTCGTCATCACTATCATCATCATCACCATCACCAGCATCACCATCATCAGCACTATCATTATCATCATCACCTTCATCACCACTATCACCATCACCATCATCATCACCATCATCAGAACCATCATTATCGTCATCACCACCATCACCGTCATCATAACATCATCACCATCATCATCATCGCCATCTTATCATCACTACCATCATCATCATCATAACATCATCATCACTATCATTATCATCATCACCATAATCACCAACACCATCACCATCGTCATCACCACTATCACCATCATCATAACATCATCACCATCATCATCATCACCATCACCATCACCTTCACCTTCACAGTTATGTACAATACAATCAACAGTCTCATGATGCCAAAGCCGACTGCTTTCAAGGTGAAGGGGTCAGAAAGGCCAGCTCCAACTAGGTTTTATCTCCCAGTCCTTGGAAATTGCTGGCTTCCTGAGTTTAAAGGGGATGAACTCATGCTCCAACTATCCTCGCCCCAGACACTCCAATGGCAGGGGCAGAAACACACTTGGAGCTGATAAACTGGGTGACTCCTCAGAGCCTTGATCTCGTGCGCCCAGCAGCAGCCGAAAGGAGAAAGGAGGCAGGTAGCAGACAGACGATGAGCACCATGACATTAATCACACTGACTCACCCCCACACCCCCAGCCACAGCCCCTCACACCTGACATCCACACAG
>NW_007028882.1:0-885 GCF_000164805.1 Carlito syrichta | reverse complement strand
GCTGACTTTACTAGCTGCAATAACTACTTAGATACATAGCTAGCTATCTGTCTAGCTAGTTCACTTAACTACCTGACTTAAATAGCTGGCTAGCTAACATAACTAGGTGACTTAACTGGCTATCCAGCAGCCTAGCCAACTGAGTTAACTAGTTCGCTACCTAGCTAACCAGTTGACAAGTCACCTGACTTAGCTAGCTGACTTAAATAGCTAGCAAGCTGGTTGGACAGCTGACATAACTAGCTAGCCAGCTGTCTAGCCACCTGACTTAAGGTTACTTAACTAGCTAGCCAGCTGGCTATTTAGCTGGCTAGCTAGCTTAATGATCTAGCTGACTAGCTTGCTGGTGACCTAACTGACTTAACTAGATAGCTGACTAGCAAACTGACTAGCTAGCTTGCTAGCTAGACACATACCTGACTAGCTAGCCACCTACAAGACCAGCCTGCAAACTAAACGTCTTAATTTGCCAGCCACCTAGCTAGCCAGCTGGCTCACCAGTTGACTTAGCTAGCAGACTTAACTAGATAGCCATCCAGCTAGCCAGCTGGCTGAATTAGCTATTCACCAAGCTAGCCAGCTGGCTAGCCAGCTATCTTAACTCACTCACTTATCTAGCTCTCTACCTAGCTAACCAATTGGCTAGCGACTTGAACTAATCAGCTGACTTAACCTGCTCACCAACTGGCTAGCCAGCTTACTCAACTAGCTGACTTAAATAGTTAGCCACTTGGCTAGCCTGCTGCCTTAACTGGCTGACATCACTAGCTAGACAGGTGGCTACCAGTTGACATAACTAGCTAGATACCTGCATATCACGCTGGCTTTCCAGCTGACTAAACTACCTAGATTCCTAGCTAACCAGCTGGCTGTGAGCTGAGTTAA
>NW_007028881.1:0-488 GCF_000164805.1 Carlito syrichta | reverse complement strand
AGCCTCGACCTGCTGGGCTCCGGCGATCCTTCCACCCCAGCCTTCCGAGTAGCTGGAACTGCAGGCGCGCACTACCACGTCCGGCTCATTTTTTTTTTTATTTATGGTAGAGTTGAGTTCTCGCCTGCCCAGGCGGGTCTCGAACCCTCGGGCTCAGGCAATCCATTCACCTCAGCTTCCCAAAGTCGCGGGATTACAGGCTGAGCCACCGAGCCCGGCTGTATGATTTTTTTTTTAACACCTGGGAGTGCAAGTTCTTTTGTCAAATATTTCTTGTTCTTTTTGTCTCTTTATTCATCCACATGAACACTAGTACAATAGTAAGGAAAACATATACCACATGAATATTAATTGAAATTTATAAATCAATTCTGAGAGTAAACATCTTCAAACTATGAGACTTCTCAGTCACACATCCAGCTTTTGACACAATGTAACAGTTCAGCTCACAACTCTGGTGAAAACCCAGAGGGTTGTAGTCTGTGTTG
>NW_007028880.1:0-863 GCF_000164805.1 Carlito syrichta | reverse complement strand
CCAATTTTGAAAAAAAAGAAGAAAAAGGAACTCAAAAAGAATACCTTCTGGGAGGTCAAGAATCTTGTGAGGAGTTCTCATCACCTTGTTGGAGCAAAGTATATGAGAACAGATGCATTGAAAGGGATAAAAAATAACAATTTCACTTTATCAGCATGAGCTTTCCCCAAAGTTATCACACCTCAGAGCCAAGACAGAACTCTTCATCCTGTGATTTCTTCCACAAGGAAAAGTAAAAAGGTAGTAGCCACCTTGCTTCCTCTACTACATGGGAGGCTAGATTATTTCTGACCCCACCCCAAACCCTGAGAGTATTGACATAGCTGAAATCTGGAGACAGCTAGAAGTAGAAATTAGGATGGGAGCACAGCAAACAGGGCACAGAACTCAACAAAGAGTTATGATTTCCAGTAACTACCTTGGAAGCTTGACCAAAGCCTTGCCCATGATCCTTGTAGGATATATCACCTGAAATCTCTGTAATTAGACTTTGAGTGTTCTCAGCACCGTGAATGCCCCTAATCCCCTGTAGCCAGTGCTTCATGAACATTTTTTGCAGATGTGCACAAGAGCCTCTGCAGATTGTGTATGGTTGCACAGGGGCAGACAGGGGCAGACAGGGTCAGACAGTAGGATTAGAAGAAGGCATTTAACCTTAACCATTTCAGTGTACTGCCCCTGAAAACATAAATAGCAGGCTCACATCACTTGGCTTGTCTTTTCAGGATTAAGGTAAGGCTTACAATTCATAAGACATCCCACCAAGAAGGAACAAGAATGGAGCAAGTGCATCCACAGAAAATGTCTGAGAGAATTCCAGAGTCTCTAGCTGGGCTGACTGTTGAAGATTTTCTTTTTTTTTT
>NW_007028878.1:0-606 GCF_000164805.1 Carlito syrichta | reverse complement strand
GATGGTCCTGGTTGTTTATTTCCATTTCAGAGATGATGAAACATTTAAGTGTTTTGCAGCCGTGCAATGACAAAATATTAGAACTGTGGCCATGTGTGATGGCTCACACCTGAAATACCAGCACTTTGAGAAGTCAAGACAGGAGGGTTGCTTGAGGCCAGGAGTTTAAGATTAGTCTGGGCTACACAGCAAGACCCTTGTCTCTGCAAATAATTAGCCAGGCGTGGTGGAGCACATCTGTCATCCCAGATACTTGAGAGGCTGAGGCAGAGGATTGTTTGGACTCAGGAGTTGGAGGCTGCAGTGAGCTATGATTGTTCACTGTACTCCAGCCCGGGTGACAGAGTCAGACCCTGCCTTTAAAAGAAAAAAAAAAGAAAGAAAGAAAGAAATGGTAGCATGGAAACTTGAGCTCAGTGTTGAAATCTTGTTCTTAGTCTACTACACTTAATATTTCCCACAGTAACCAGGAAGTTAAGAAAAGGACATGCTACAGAGATTGCCCGTGTTTGCCTCTTCCTCTTATCAAGTGGAATAATTAATGTGCAGTGTAGGGATCACTGGGGAGCAAGAAATGCAGGAAAGATTTTGCATATTATAGGAACT
>NW_007028877.1:0-455 GCF_000164805.1 Carlito syrichta | reverse complement strand
GCAGGCCATCTAATTAAGACAGCTAGTTCAGTCAGCTGGTTAGCTGACTGGCTAGTTAGGTGGCTGGCAAGTTAAACCCGCTTATTAGCATGCTGGTCAGGTAGGTGATCAGCTACTTAAGCTGACTGGCTTGCCGGTTGACCAGCAGGGTGGCTGGCTAGTTAATCCGGCTGTCTATCCCAATATCCAGCAGGTGGCTGGCTATTTAAACCAACTGGCATGCCAGCTGGCCAGCCAACTAGATAGTTAGCCGGTTGCCTAGGCAAGTAGCCAGCCAGGTACCTAGTTAGTTAAGCCAGCTGTCTACCCATCTAGCCAGCAAGGTAGCTAGCTAGTTAAGTCAGTTGGCTAGTCAGCTAGCCAGCCAACTAGCTAGTCAGTTAGTTAAAACAGGTAGCTAGCCAGCTAGCAGTTGAGTCAGCTAGCAAGTCAGCTAAATATTCAGCTAGCTTAAG
>NW_007028876.1:0-456 GCF_000164805.1 Carlito syrichta | reverse complement strand
GGCCACTGCACTCCAGTCTGAGCAACAGAGTGAGACTCCAACTCAAAAAAAAAAAAAAATGTGCCATGTGAATTTAGACATACCTTGGATAGTTTAAACCACCGAATAGATGCAGCTGAAGAGTTAATTATTAAATTGAAAAATACAGCTGAAGAACTTATGATCTGGAGTCTTTCAATTACTTCTTAATTCTTGTGAATACACAAAACTGTGTATTCATGACAATAGGACGTTGATATAAGTGATAAAACCACAGACTACAGCAAAGGTCTACCAAAAGTGTATCCCCTTCTACAGAATATAGGGGTGGTTGAGAACCCGCTGTTCCCAACCTGCTCCCCTGTCAACTAGTGGTGGCATGTGGCTAGATCGCCCCAATAAAATGTGAGAGTAAATGATGTGTGAAATTTCCAGATCAAGGTTTTTATCAAGTAGGAGCATCCCTTCCACGTCCTC
>NW_007028875.1:0-719 GCF_000164805.1 Carlito syrichta | reverse complement strand
ATGTTCTTGGGCTGGGCCCCAAGGAATGAGCAGGCTTTCAGTGGGCAGAAAGGCCAAGATTGTGCATTCCAGGCTGGGCAGATGAGATGAAGCAGGTAGAACCATGCCAGGGTGGAGGGGAAGGGGCTGGCCTGCACAAGAGTTGCTGTGCTCAGCAGTTTGCCCCAACAAGGTCCCGGGAGGTATCTTCCTCCAGCAAGCCTCCAGGGAGGCCACCTAGGCTGAGGCTGCACAGTGCTCCCTGGGGAGGGAATGGGACTTAACAGGTGTGGGATTGCACGTGCTCACTCGGTACCTCTGTCCCTTATGAGTAAAGCCACCCATCCTCTAAGGCTATGGATAGCCAGAGGGTAACAACGGAGTAACCAGTTAGCAAGGAGTTTGAGAGGTCATCGTTATCATCACCAGTCATCACCATCTTTATCACTGCCACCTCTTACACCATCATCCACATTCCACAGTCAAGCTTGCTGGATAGCAACAAGGCTTGGGAAGTCTTGCTGGGTTTCCAACCTAGCTCCATCATTAACTGCATGAGCTTGGGCACATGTTAAACTTGCCTAAGCCTCACTTTCCTCACGTGTAAAATGAGATCATCCCAAAATATAATTACATAGAAAGTCCTTAGAATATTGTCTTAGAATACTTGGTGTGTATACTTTATTGTTTTACTGTTATTATTTTATCATTAATGAGCCTTTCAAGTGGAAATGTTTTGG
>NW_007028874.1:0-550 GCF_000164805.1 Carlito syrichta | reverse complement strand
GCCTTGCTAAATTGTGTGTGTGTGTGTGTGTGTGTGTGTGTGTGTGTGTGTGTGTGTGTGTAGATGGGGCTTTCACTATGTTGTCTAGGCTGGTCTCGAACTCCTGGGCTCAAGTGATCCTTCTGCCTTGGTCTCTCAAATTGCTGGGATTACAAGCATGAGCCACTGCATCCAATCCCTGCATTTATTTTTTTTAAAAACACTTTCTAGTTTAAATTTTTTAATATATGGAAACTGGAATTCTCCCCTTTGTTCCAGGTATATGTTATATTTAGTATAATATCTGTGGTTTTCATTGAAGGCAACAAGTAAATTTTAAGACACTATTACCAGGATTTTCTACCAAAGAAAACAGTGAGAGCTGCTAATTTAAGTGGTAAAGGAAAAGCTTTATAACATTAAGACACTATTACCAGGATTTTCTACCAAAGAAAACAGTGAGAGCTGCTAATTTAAGTGGTAAAGGAAAAGCTTTATAACATTTAGAATAACATTCTAGATACTCCTCTTTGGCTGTACTCTTGGAAAAGCTAGACAGGCAGCAAGTCTA
>NW_007028873.1:8522-10576 GCF_000164805.1 Carlito syrichta | reverse complement strand
TAGCCAGCTGACTTAACTCACTGACATCACTAGCTAGCCAGGTAGCTATCATGCTGACTTAACTAGCTAGCTACCTATGTTGCCAGTTGGCTTGACAGCTCTCTTAAATAGGTGAATTAACCAGCCAGCCAGTTGGCAAGCTGTCTTAACTGGCTCACTACCTAACTAGCCAGCTGAATTAAGTAGCTGACTTAACTAGCACATTACCTAGCTAAACAGCTGACTTAAATACTTATCTAACTAGCTAGCTACCTAGCAAGTCAGCTGACTTAAGTAGTTAGCTAACTACCTAGCAACCTAGCTAACAAGCTGACTTAAATATTGGCTGCCTAGATAGCTAGCTGACTTAACCAGAGGGTTATGTATTTACCTTGCCCGTTAGCTAACATGCTAGTTAGCTGACTTAATAATCTGACTTAACTCGTTAGCTAATGGGCTAGCTAGCTGATTCAACCAGCTGACTTATCTCATTAGCTAAAAAGCTAGCTAGCTTACTAATCCAGATGGCTTAACTGGTTAGCTAACTAGCTATCTAGCATACACAAACAACTGACTCAACCCGTTTGCTAACAAGCTAGACTGCTGACTCAACCAGCTGATTTTACACGTTAGTTAACTTGCTAACTACCTGACTCAACCTGCTGACTTAGCCCATTAGCTAATTACCTAGCCAGTGTCTTAAACAGCTAACTAAATTAGAAAGCTGTCTTAACTAGTTGACTTTGCTAGCTGACTTAATTACTTAGCTAGCTGACTTAACTGACTGACTTAAGTAGTTAGTTAGCTGACTTTAACACCTGAATCAAACAGTTAGCTAAATATTTAGCTGGCTGAATACCTAGCTGAGTCAACTAGTTAGCTAAATAGTTAGGTAGCAGACTTAAGTAGCTGACTTAAATTGTTAGCTAAATAGTGAGCTAGTTGTCTTAGCTAGCTTACTTAGCTGGCTAGCTAGTTAGCTAGCTGATTTAGCTAACTGACTTAACTAGTTGGCTAATCAGATAGCTAGCTGACATAACAAGTTGGTTAACGAGTTAGCTGACTGTTTTAACTACTTGGTAAACGTGTAAACAAGCTTCCTTAATTAGCTGGGTATTGAGTTAGCTAGGTGACTTAACTTGTAGGCTGATAATTCGACCTACAACTTATCTGTTTTAACTTGCTGGCTGACTACTTGACCAACTTGGTAGCTGGCATAACAAGTCGTCCAACTAACTGACCAACTAGTTAGATGGGTTAATTAGTTGAGAGACGAGTTGGCCCACAAGTAAGCTCGGTTAACTATTTGTCTGGCTAGTTTGCTAACTTCAGCAGTTGGCTGACTAGTTGGCTGACTAGTTAGCTGACCTAAGTAGTCGGCCCAGTAGTTAGCTGACCTAATGTGTCAGCTGAGTAGTTGGCCGACTTGTCGGCCAATTGGTTAGCTGACTTAAATAGTTGGCCGGCTAGTCTGTGAACTGGTTAGCTTACTTAACTAGTAGGCTGGTGAGTTAGGCTACAGGTGAGCTGACTTAACTAGTCAGCCGGCAAGTGAGAAGACTGGCCAGCTGACTTAACTATTCGGCCGGTGAGTCAGCTGACTGGTCAGCTATTTAACTAGTCAGTCGGTGAGTGATCTGACTGGTCAGCTGACTTTTGTCAGCTGGCGAGTGAACCGAATGGTCAGAAGAGTTAACTAGTCAGCCGGTGAATGAACCACCTGGTGAGCTGCCTTAACTAGTTGACTGGCTTGCGAGCTGACCAGTGAGCTGACTTAACTTGTCAACTGGCAAGAAAGCCGACTAGTTAGCTGACTTAATGGCCTGTGAGTGAGCTGACAATTTAGTTGACCTGTTGGCTGGTGAGCGAGCCGACTAGTTTGCAGAACAGTTTGAAGGAGAGCAAAGCGACGAATTAGCTGACCTGATGGAAAGCAAGTGAGTCCACTTAGTTATTTGACCAGATAGCTGAGTTGCTAACTAACTAGTTAGCTAAGTAACTAGCTGATTTGCTAGCTGACTTAACTAGCTAGCTGACTAGCTAGCTGGATAGCCAGCTGACATAACTAGCTAGCA
>NW_007028873.1:4618-7880 GCF_000164805.1 Carlito syrichta | reverse complement strand
GATTGAACTAGTTGGCTTAATCAGCAAGCCAGCTGGCACAACTAGCAGATAAATCTAGTTAGCCAGCTGGCTACTCAGCTAACTTACCTAGCTCTCTACCTAGCTACCTAGCAGGCTAGTCAGCAGACTTAAGTAACTGGCTTAATTATCTAGCCAGCTGGCTAACCAACTGACCTAACAAGCTTGCTACCTAGTTAGACAGCTGACTAGCCAGCTGACTTAAATAGCTGGTCTGCTTGCTAGACAGCTGAATTAACTAGCTTGCTATATAGCTAGCCAGCTGGCTAGCCAGTTGACTTAACTAGATAACTTAACTAGTTAGCCAGCTGACTAGCCAACTGATTTAAGTAACAAACTACCTGGCTAGCCAGCTGGATATCCAGCTGACTTACATAGATAACTTTACTAGCTAGCCAGCAGTCTAGACGTCTGACTCACATATCTAGCTACCTAGCTATCCAGCTGTCTAGCCAGCTGACTTAACTAGGTGACTTAAGAAGCTAGCCAGATGGCTAGCAGGCTGACCCAACTGCCTATCTACCTAGCTAGCCAGCTGTATAGACAGCTGAATTAACTAGCTAACTACCTACTTAACCCACTGGCTTGCCAGTTGACATAACTACCTAGATTCATGCCTAACTAGTTGACTGGTGAACTGACTTAACTAGATTACTTAACTAGCTAGTTAACTGGCTAGCAAGCTGACTTAAATAGCTAGATACCCAGCTAGGCAACTGGCTAGCCAGCTGACTTAGCTCGCTGAATTAACTAACTAGCAAGCTGACTTAAATGGCTGACTTAACCAGCTAGCTATCTAGCTAGCCAGGTGGCTTAACTAGCTGGATTAACTCGCTAGCTACCTAGCTAGCTATCTAGCTAGCCAGCTGACTTAAGTGGCTGACTTAACTAGCTAGCTAGCTGACATAACCAGCTGACTTATATAGCTAGCTTCCTAGGTAACCAGCTGTCTTAACTAGCTGAAATATCTAGCTAGTCTGATGGATAGCCATCTGCCTTAACTAGCTTTTTAACTAACTAACCAGCTGAATAGACAACTGGCTTAAATTGCTTACTTAAGTAGCTAGCTAGCTGGTTTCCAGCTGACTTAACTAGTAGACATAACGAGCTAGTCAGCTGTCTAGCCAGCTGACTTAACTAGCTGGCTACCTATCTATCATGCTGGCTAGACAACTGTCTTACCTAGCTGACTTAAGCTAGCAGCTGGCTTGAGAGCTGACTTAAATAGCTAGTTACCTAACTAGCCAGCAGGCTAACCAGCTGACTTAACTAGGTGACTTGTACAGCTAGCATGCTGGCTTGTGATCTGACTTATCTAGCTATCTGCCTACTTAACCAGCTGGTTAGAGAGCTGACTAATCTAGCTGACTTAACCAGCTAGCCAGATGGCTAGCCAGCTGACTTAACTCGATGACATTAGTAACTAGCAGGTAGCTATCTAGCTGACTTAACTAGCTACCTACCTACCTTGCCAGTTGGCTAGTCAGCTATCTTAAATAGCTGATTTGACCAGCTAGCCAGCTGGCTAGCCAACTGACTTAATTACCTCGCTACCTACATAGTCAGTTGGCTAGTCAGCTGACTTAATTAGCTGAATTAACTAGCTAGCTACTAACTAGACTACTGAATTAAATAGTTAGCTGACTAGCTCGCTACCTCGCTAGCCAACAGATTTAAACAGTTAGCTAACTAGCTAGCTACCTAGCTAACAAGCTGACTTAAATAGTTAGCTGCCTTTCTAGCTAGCTGACTTAACTTGCTAGTTAACTGGTTAGATTATTCGTTTTCTAAAGTCCTAGCTAGCTGACTTAGTCATCTGACTTAACTCATTAGCTAACAAGCTTCCTAGGTGGTTTAATCAACTGAATTAACTCGTTAGCTAACTAGCTAGCTAGCTGTCTCATCGAGCTGACTTAACTCGTTAGCTAACTAGCTAGCTAGCCTACTCAACCAGCTGACTCAACCCGTTTGCTAACTAGCTAGCTAGCTGACTATACCAGCTGACTTAACCAGTTAGTTAACTAGCTAACTACCTGACTCAACCTGCTGACTTAACCCATCAGCAAATTAGCTATCTAGCTGTCTTAACCAGCTGACTTAATTAGAAAACTGACTTAACTAGCTGTATTAGGTAGGTGACTTAACAACTTAGGTGGCTGAGTTAGCTGGCTGACTTGACTAGTTATCTAGTTGAATTGACTACCCAAATTAAATAGTTAGCTAACTATTTGACTTGCTGAATAATTAGCTGCCTTAATTAGCTAACTAATTAGTTATCAGACTTAAGTGCCTGACTTAAATAGTTAGCTAAGGAGGAGGAGGAGCTGACTTAGCTGGCTAGCTGGTTAGCTAGTTGACTTAGCAAGTTGACTTAACTAGTTGGCTAACAAGATAGCTTCCCGACTTAATGAGTGGGTTAATGAGTTAGCAACCTGTTTTAACTAGTTGGTATACGATTTAACTAGCTGACTTAACTATTGTTTAATGAGTTAGCTAGGTGACTTAACTTGTTGGCTGACGAGTTGGCCCACTAGTCAGCTGTGTTAAATATTTGGATGAATGGTGTGCTGAACTAACTAGTCAGTTAGTAGGCCGACTAGTCTTCTGGCCTAACTTGTCAGTGACTAGTTAGCTGAGCTAAAATGTCGACTGACAAGTTCGCCAATTAGTTGGCCAATTCTTTAGCTGACTTTACTAGTTGGCCAGTTAGGCGGCTGACCGGTTACCTGACTTAATTAGTCAGCCAGCTAGTGAACCAAGAGGTGAGCTGACTGCTAATTGTCCGACAAGTGAGATGACAAGTCAGCTGACTTAACTAGTCAGCCACTGAGTGAGCCGACTGCTCAGAGGACTTAACCAGTAGGCCAGCGAGTGAGCCGACCTGTTTGCCAACTTAACTTGTCAGACAGTGAGTAATGTGACGGGCGAGCTGCCTTAACTAGTCAGGTGACAAATGAGCCGATGGGTGAGCTGACTTAACTAGTCAGCTTGTGAGCAAGTCAACTATCTAGCTAACTTATTGGCCTGTGAGCGAGCCAACAAGTTAGTTGACCTGTTGGCTGGCGAGCGAACTGAATAGTTTGCTGACCGGTTGGCAGGTGAGGGAGCTGACTAGTAAGCTGACCTGATGGAAAGTGAGTGAGCCCACTAGTTAGATGACCAGCTAGCTGAGTTGACAGATGACTAGTTAGCTAAATAACTAGCTGAGTTTCTAGCTGACTTAGCTAGATAGCTGACTAGCTAG
>NW_007028873.1:924-4026 GCF_000164805.1 Carlito syrichta | reverse complement strand
TAGCTGAGTTGACAGCTGACTTAATTAGCTAGCTGGATAGCTAGCTGAATTTACTAGCTGACCAGTAAGTTGACTGGATAGCTGGCTAGCCAGCTGACTTAAGTAGCTAGCTGCATGTTTGGCTAGACTGCTAGCCATCTGTCTTAAGTAGCTAGCTACCTGCCTGGCTAGCTGTCTAGGGAGCAAGTTAGCAAGCTAGCGGGCTGGCCAGCGGGCTAGCCAGACAACTTGATTAGGCAACCTGCTGGCTAGACAATTGGATATCCAGCTGCTTAACTAGCCAGCCACCATGATGGCCAGCCAGTGAGCCAGCTGTCTTAACTAGCTGGCCACCTACCTGACAAATCTGCTAACCAGCCAGCTTAACTTGCCAGCCACCTAGCTAGCCAGTGGGCTAACTAATTGACTTAACTAACTAACTTAACTATACAGCCATCTGGCTAGCCAGCTGGCTTAACTAGCTAGCCACCTAGCTAGTCAACCATCTAGCCAGTTCTCTTAACTTGCTGACTTAACTTGGTGGCCATCCGGCTTGCCAGCTGATTTAATTAATTACCTACCTACCTAGCCAGGTGGCTAGCCAGCTGACTTAACTATCTAGCTACCTAGCTAGCCAGCTGGGAAGCCAACTGAATTAACTAGCTGACTTAAATAGCTAGCCAGCTGGCTAGCCAACTGACTTAACTAGTTCACTACCTAGCTGACTTAAATATCTAGCAAGCTGGCTGGACAGATGAAATAACTAGCTAGCTACCTAGCTAGCCAGCTGTCTAGTCAGCTGACTTAACTAGGTTACTTAACTAGCTAGCCAGCTGGCTGGCTGACTTAACGATCTAGCTGACAAGCTAGCTGTAGACCTAGCTGACTTAATTAGCAAGCTGACTAGCTAGCCCCCTACCTGACTAGCTAGCCACCTACCAGACCAGCCTGCTAACCAGCCGTCTTAACGTGCAAGCCACCTAGCTAGCCAGCTGGCTAACCAACTGACTTAACTTGCTGACTTAACTAGATAGCCATCCACCTTGCCAGCTGGCTTAACTAGCTATCCACCTAGCTAGCCAGCTGGCTAGCCAGCTAACTTAACTCACTGACTTAACTAGTTATCTACCTAGTTAATCAGTTGGTTAGACATTGAACTAACTAGTTGACAACCTACTTGCCAGCTGACTAACCAACTCACTATCCTAGCTGAATTAACTGGTTAGCCAACTGGCGAGCCAGGTGACAACTAGCAGACATTACTAGCTAGACATGTGACTAGCCAGCTGACTGAACTAGCTAGATACCTACATATCCTGCAGGCTTGCCAGCTGATTAACGACTTAGCTACCTAGCTAACCAGCTCCATAGTGAGCTAAGTTAACTAGGTGACTTAAGTTGCTAGCCAGCCAACAAGCCAGCTGACTTAACTAGATAGCTAGCCAAGCTGACAGGTGGCTAGCCACCTGACTTAACCAGCTGACTTAACTAGCTAGCCTGCTGATGTAACTAGCTGACTTAACAAGCTAGCAACCTAGCAAACCAGCTGACTTTACTAGCTGAAATAACTAGCTACTTTCATAGCCAGCTATCTAGCAAGCAAGCCAACTTAACTAGCTGATTTAACTAGCTAGCTAGGTAGCTAGCCAGTTGACTTTACTAGCTGAAACAACTAGCCAGATAGCTGTCTAGCCATCTGAATTAACTAGCTTTTTAACTAGCCATTGAGCTGGCTAGCCACCTGACTTAACATGGTGACAACTAGCTAGCCAGCTGGTTAACCAGCTTACTTAACTACTTGATTAACAAGCTAGACAGCTGGCCAGCCAGCTGACTAAACTAGCTGGCATTACTAGTTATCCTGCTGGCTAGCCAGCTGACTTAAATAGTTCTCTACCTCTCTAGTCATCTTGATAGCCAGCTTTCTGAACTAGCTGACATAATGAGTTAGCCAGACGGCTACCCAACATACTTAACTAGGTCACTATCTAGTCAGCCAGCATGCTAACCAGTTGACTTAACTAGCTGTTTTAACTCTCTGACCTGCTTTCTAGACAGTTGAATTAACTAGCTTGTTACATAGCTAGCCAGCTGGCTATCCAACTGAATTAGCTAGGTGACTTAACTTGCAAGAAAGCTGTCTCGCAAGCTGACATTACTGGCAAGCTACCTACCTAGCCAGCTGACATAAATTGGTCACTTAACTATGTACCCAGCTGCTAATTCTTTTGCCTATCTACCTAGCTAGCCAGCAGACTAGACAGCTGACTTAACAAGCTGTCTTAACGAAATAGCCAGCTGGCTAGCCAGCAGACTTAACTAGCTAGCTACCTAGCTAGACAGGTGAATAGTCAGCTGACTTATCTAGCTGACATAACTAGACATCTGATGGCTAGCCAGTAGACTTAAAAAGTTACATACCTACATAGCCCTCTAGCTTGTCACCTGACTAATCTACCTACCGACCTAGCTAATCTGCTGTCTAGCATGCTGATTTAACTAGGTGACTTAACTAGCTAGGTAGCTGGCTAGCCAGCTGACTTAACTAGCTAGATATCCTGCTAGGCAGCTAGCTAGCCAGCTAACTTAACTTGCTGACTTAACTATCTTGCAAGCGGTTAACTAGCTGACTAAACTAGCTATATACTTAGCTAGCCAGCTGACTTAACTAGCTGTTTTAACTAGCTAGCTACTTAGCTGGCTATCATGTAGGTAGCTGATATAACTAGCTGACTTATCTTGCTAGCTAGCTGACATATCTAGCTGACTTAACTAACAAGTTTCTTAGCTAGCCAGAGGAAATAACTAGGGAGCCAGCAGGCTTCCCATCTGATGTAACTGACTGTTTAACCAGCTAGCCAGCTGGCTAGACAACTGACATAATGATCTGAATTAACTAGCTAGACCACTAGCTAGCCAGCTGACTAAACTAGCTAAATAACTAGCTGCCCAGTTGGGTAACCAGCTGACTTAATTGCCTAGCTGCATATGTAGCCAGCAACCTAGCCAGCTGATTTAACAAGCTGACTTAATGAAGTACCCAGCTGGCTAAACAGCAGAATTTAACTAGCTAGCTACCTGGGCTAGGCAGCTGGACACCAGCTGATTTATCTAGCTGACATA
>NW_007028873.1:0-904 GCF_000164805.1 Carlito syrichta | reverse complement strand
CATCATGTAGGTAGCTGACATAACTAGCTGACTTATCTAGCTAGCTAGCTGACATATCTAGCTGACTTAACTAACAAGTTTCCTAGCTAGCCAGAGGAAATAACTAGGGAGACAGCAGGCTTCCCATCTGATGTAACTGACTTTTTAACCAGCTAGCCAGCTGGCTAGACAATTGACATAATGAGCTGAATTAACTAGCTAGACCACTAGTTAGCCAGCTGACTAAACTAGTTAAATAACTAGCTGCCCAGCTGGGTAACCAGCTGACTTAATTGCCTAGCTACATATGTAGACAGCAACCTAGCCAGCTCATTTAACAAGCTGACTTAACGAAGTAGCCAGCTGGCTAGACAGCAGATTTAACTAGCTAGCTACCTGGCTAGGCAGCTGGACAACCAGCTGATTTATCTAGCTGACATAACTAGATAGTTTGATGGCTAGCCAGCTGACAAAATTATCTACCTACCTACATAATCCGCTGCCTTGCCAGCTGAATTAACTACCTTCCTACCTAGCTAAACTTCTGTTCAGCGTGCTCAGTTAACTCGGTTACTTACCTTGGTAGCCAGCTGGCTAGGCAGCTGCCTTAACTAGCCAGCTACACTGCTAGGCAGATGGCAAGCCAGTTAACATAGCTAACTGACTTAACTAGCTAGCCAGCTGCCTTACTAGCTGACTTAACAAGCGAGCTACCTAGCTAGTCAGCAGACTTAACTAGCTGACTTAACTATCAGCAACCTAGCTGGAAAGCTGGCTGGCCAGATGACTTAACTAGCTGACTTAACCTGCTAGCCAGCTTGCTGATCAGATGACTTAACTAGCTAGCCTGCTGTCTGACCAGCTAAATTAACTAGCTGTCTTAACCAGGTAGCCAGCTGGCTAGCCAGCTGACTTAACTAGCTAG
>NW_007028872.1:0-459 GCF_000164805.1 Carlito syrichta | reverse complement strand
CAAATGAGCCAGGCGTGGTGGTGTGCACCTGTTGTTCTGACTCCTCGGAAGGCTGGGAAAAGGCTCACAGGAGCCCAGTGGACCAAGTGTTTAGTGGCTGAAAGGAACCTGGGCAATGGAGTGAGACTGTGAATCAAAGAAAAAATGAAAAAAGGAAAAATAAGAATAGCATCCATTTGTAAATGGAGTTGGGATCATTGTGAACAGACAGAGATCATTTTGAAAGGAAGATCAACCTAGGGCCTACAGTTTCTGAAAGATGGTACATTGGCAGAAAATTGGGCTGTGGTTTTGGGAGGCCCAGGTGGGGGACCATTGAAGCCTGGGAGTTCCAGACCAGGCTGTGCCATGTAATGAGATCTTGTCACTTCCCAGAAGACAAACACTGAAATCGCACGCGGTGGCACCCACGGTCCCGGCTACACGAGATGCGGTAACCTCCATCCCAGGGCGTTCCTT
>NW_007028871.1:0-460 GCF_000164805.1 Carlito syrichta | reverse complement strand
TCACATGGTAATATTTTACTTATATTTTTTGATGTTATCTATAAATGATGTAGTTAGAAGCTTACATTATTTACTATTCTTCAAGTTTGTTTAATAGCGTATTTATTCTGAGATTATTTATGTTTTAAAAATTTGTCCTTCTTAATCTTAGTTGAAGGAATGTGAGACTATCTAATTTTTATTTAATTTAGCAACTCTCTTTTATGCCTATATCCTCCAGAATTCCATTTTATTTTTAAATTGAAGTGACTAATTTAAGTTAAATTTAAGTTTACTAATTTTCTTAAATTTAAGCTACCAACACAATTACTAATTCAAACACACACTCACACACACACACACACACACACACACACACACACACACACAGAAGACATTCTTTGGAGATAATCGTAAGTTCAGTTCCAGATCACCTTGATAAAGAAAATATAGCAATAGAGCTAGTCACACTAATATTTTA
>NW_007028870.1:0-463 GCF_000164805.1 Carlito syrichta | reverse complement strand
GAAGCTGGAATGTAGGTTGGGGGCTACACCTTTTGCAGTTTTGAGTTTTATTTGATTCAAAATTTAACTGCAGATCACAGTATTCAGTGACAGGTGTATGGATACACTGGAACCCGCTTCCCACTGCCTTGTAATCTGTTCATGAAGTGGGAGTATTGATTTGCTCCCTGAGAGTAAAATGATGTAAGAAAACTGAAAGAAATGGAGTGGGGGTGGGGGGTGTGGGGAGTGGAAGGTGGAGACAGAGAAGAGTAAGAGGAAAGGAGACAAAGGTACCCACTAATAAATGAAAATAGTCCTGAAGACAGATAAAAGTAAGAGAAAACAAATAATCAAACAAAAAAACAACAGTGACAACAACAAACAAACTAGGACATACTGTCATACATACACACAAGCTGACCTAACTCCTTATGATGTACTATTCCCTTACACAAACATGAGGTCTTAGATCCCAAGTTGG
>NW_007028869.1:0-463 GCF_000164805.1 Carlito syrichta | reverse complement strand
TGCTATTTCTAATTATTTGTCTGTCAGCTCACATATCATCTCCATTACTTTAGGGTAAGTCTCTAGGACCTCATTTTATCTGTTTTATGAGGCAATATTTCCCTTATGTTTCTTACACTTGTAGATGTGTAATGTCTGTGCATTGGGGGATTAGGTAGTTATTTTAGTCTTTAGAATCTAACTTGGTTTGTGCCTGACATTCTTCAAAGGGCCTCCTGAAGATTCTGAACAGACTGACTACTGAGTCCCCTGAGCCTATGACCACTGCAGTCATCTTTCAGCACTCGAGGACTACCAGAATACCATCCCTGCTGGTATCCTTTTAGCACTCGAGGACTACTAGACTACCAGGCCTGCTGGTAGATTCCTAGGTTAATGTAACTTTCCAGCCCAGATGAACCTGAGGAAGACCCAAGGAGGATACTGAGAGTGTGTGGGAATACTGACCAAAAACCTGAGTCTA
>NW_007028868.1:0-466 GCF_000164805.1 Carlito syrichta | reverse complement strand
TGTGTGTGTGTGTGTGTGTGTGTATGTGTGTGTGTGTGTGTGTGTGTGTGTGTGTGTAACATAGCTAGAATCCCTGTTGGCTGAGGGCCTTGCAAGCTTGTATGAAGAAGGCAGTAGGAAACAGGCAAAAGAGAAGGAAAGGACAGGCATTTTATAATATTTAAGGATATGACAAATGGATACCTTGTTCATTGAATAAATAAATTCTGTTGCTTGGATGGATAATAGTAAACCCACTTCTGTTGCTGTAAGAAAGTTTAATCAATAGTGCCATCTTCATATACGAGAGACAGCATATTACTACCGTACTCTCATCCTACTTTTTTGGTGAATGAAGTTCTCCACATAAAATTAATTTCCCAAAATATTATAGTATAAACAGCTTGAGTTTGGAGCAAGGAAGGAGAAGATTCAAATTCTACTTTACAACTAGCCTGCAACAATGGACAAATCACATAGTTTATCT
>NW_007028867.1:0-761 GCF_000164805.1 Carlito syrichta | reverse complement strand
AAGGAAACGCAGCACAATGTCTAATCTAAAACACATGTTAAGGGCTTCTCTGCCAAGAATGTTATTTACCTAAGTGATTGGGCTCAGGAAATCTATGAAGAAAAGTCAAGTCTTAATTAGGCACGCTCATAAATGGACACTGTATAGTTGAACAATGGCAAATACTTCAAAAATCATTCACTGTTGGCTTTGCGAAATAGTTTACATGATTATTCGATACGGTCCAATCTTCTGGATATTCCCTTTTGGAAAAGCAGTGAGGCCTACTCTAAAGATGTGACTCAGAGGACCTGGGAAGCTATCCAGGGCTCCAATCCCCACTTTGCCAGCTGTTCATGGGTATCAGCCATCCGGCAGGATCACCCTTCAGAGGGCAATCCTAATAGCCACCTTCACCCCTTTACAGCCACCTTCACGCCCACCTGCCCCTGCTTTTGAAAACAACATCCAGCCAAAGAACAGAGAGCAACCCGGAGCCTGGGAGGGGCCCTGTGGGGCCCAGCCTGCCACAGGGGACAGGGAAGGGTCCTGTCCTGCCCTGATCCATCTCAGCACCCTGCGGCCCCCACCCTCACAGGGTAGCATATACCCAGCATCTCTTTACAGATGTACTCCAGGGCTATACTACAGTTTCCTCCAAAACTCTAAAGTTATCTGACTGTACTTCATTAAGTGAAATAAGATTTTTTTTTTTTTTGAGTTGGAGTCTCACTTCGTTGCCCAGGCTGGAGCGCAGTGCACACTCACGGCCACCCCAGCGT
>NW_007028866.1:0-687 GCF_000164805.1 Carlito syrichta | reverse complement strand
TTGCTAGAAAGTTTAGTCAGCTAGTTAATTTCAGTTGGTTTCCCAGCTAGCTAGCTAGGTAACTAGCTAGTTAACTCAGCTGGCTAGCTGGTTAAGTCAGCTAGTTAATTCAACTGGCCAGCCAGCACTCTAGTTACATAAGTCAGTTAATTAAGTCAGCTAGACAGCCAGCTGACTAGCAAGATAAATAGGGTAGTTAAGCCAGCTGCCCAGCCAGCTGACTAGCTAGGTAGTTAGCTATAAGTCAGCTGGCTAAATAATTTGGATAGCTAGGTAACTAACTAGTTACATCATTTAGTTTAGTCAGCTCTCTAGCCAACTGCAAAACAGGTTAGCTAGCTAGTTAAATCAGCTGGCTATCCAGATGGCTAGCTAGTTAATTTACACAGTTAAGTCAGTTCGCTGGCCAGCATGTTATCTAGGTAGTTAGGAAGTTAACTCAGCTGGCAAGCCAGCAGGCTATGTAGGTAGGTAGGTAGTTATGTGAGCTGGCTAGCTATGAGGCTACCTTGTTATGTCACCTCTTTAATTCAACTGGCTATCCAGCTGTCTATCTAGGTAGCTAGGTAGTTAAGTCTGTTAACTAGCCAGCTGGCTACTTCGTTAAGTCAGCTAGTTGAGTCAGCTGGATAGGCTGCTGGATAGCTAGGTATCTAGGAAATTAAGTCAGCTAGATAGATAGATGGC
>NW_007028865.1:0-475 GCF_000164805.1 Carlito syrichta | reverse complement strand
CAGAGTGACACTCTGACTCTGAAAAAGAGAAAAAGAGAGAGAGAGACAGACAGACAGACACACACACACACACACACACACACACACACACACACACACAGTACGGATGATAGCAAACAGCCTCAACTCACAGGACCATCTGC
This sequence comes from Carlito syrichta, assembly GCF_000164805.1. Taxonomy (NCBI): domain Eukaryota; kingdom Metazoa; phylum Chordata; class Mammalia; order Primates; family Tarsiidae; genus Carlito; species Carlito syrichta. The sequence continues at coordinate 332 of NW_007028865.1, read as the reverse complement.
TATGGCTGCCTGATCACCATGGTCAATGTATCATATGTGGTCAAGTTTCAGTCCTACAATTTTATAAGCAAGCAGAAATCCCAAAGACACTAATTCCTGCACAACTCGATTATGCACAATTCAATTTCTCAACCTCTACTAAATAATGGCCGTTATTATGCCAAGGAGATAAAGAGTTAACAAATGGGAGGGGGTGGGATGGATCTCCAGAGCAGAATCAAATTTAAATGCTCAAGGTGACTCGATCATGTAGTGTGGTTTTAAAATAGATTCACAAATTTTTTTTTTTTTGAGTTGGAGTCTCACTCTGTCACCCAGACTGGAGTGCAGTG
>NW_007028864.1:0-496 GCF_000164805.1 Carlito syrichta | reverse complement strand
GACAGAGTGAGACTCCAACTCAAAAAAAAAAAAATAAATAAAAAATAAAATAAAATAAAATTACTGAAATGAAGCACAATGTTTTTAGAAGTGGTTTTGATTTTAGAGTAACCAGAAATCAGCTTCTTATTCAAATTAATGAAAAAAGAAAAGCAGGTGCCAATTTCTCTTCATTTAAAAACAAAGGAGTGATATCATACTGGAAATTCAAGAAAAAGAGTCTTGGCTAGAAGTGACCAGTAATTGAAAAACTCAATAAAGCATTAAATGTAATTAATTTCAAAGTTGAGGAGATTGAGCTCTGGATTGGAAAGTATTATGTGTGCCAGAGGTTGACATAATTCAACGTTAGTGCCTTTGGGCTTCTGAACTTGCAAGAAGCAGGCTTGCCACAGTACCTCTGTAGAAATACAGGGCTCTAGCCGGGCTCGGTGGCTCAGCCTGTAATCCTGCGCCTTTGGGAGGCTGAGGTGAGTGGATTGCCTGAGCCCGCGGG
>NW_007028863.1:4266-4625 GCF_000164805.1 Carlito syrichta | reverse complement strand
CTAGAACATACACAGATGAAATTCACCAAACCCCCCCAGCTCCCCCCCTTGGTGCAGCGGCTGTCCCAGACCAGGATCCGGTCTGGGACTATAACTCTCCCGCCAGCATTGAGTCCAGGGATCGCTTCTCTAATTGCCTCCTTTCTGAGCTATGTAGGGATGCACAAAAAGCAGTTAACTTTGAAAAACTTCAGGAAGTTATTCAGGACAAAGATGAGAATCCCTCTAACTTTCTCAGTCGATTCACTAGGGCACTTCAACAGTATACCCACATAGATCCGACTCCCCTGATGGCCGGCAACTCCTAATGACATATTTTTTCTCCCAAAGCTATCCGGACATTAGGGCAAAACTAAAAA
>NW_007028863.1:1721-2741 GCF_000164805.1 Carlito syrichta | reverse complement strand
TGCCCCCAATCCCCCCACCCGCCACTCACTTTTCAGTCCTCGACCTTAAAGACACGTTCTTCACCGTCCCTCTGGCAGCGGGCTCACAAAACATCTTCGCGTTTACGTGGACTGACCCAATATCTCGCTATTCACAACAACTCACCTGGACAGTCCTGCCACAAGTATTTCGAGATAGCCCCCACCTGTTCGGTCAAACCTTAGCAGCAGATCTTAAGTCTCTCACTTACCAAATCCACCCTTATTCAGTATGTGGACGACCCCCTCCTGTGTAGCCCTTCCTTAGCTGATTCTCAAACGGATACTGCACTCACCCTTAACTTTCTAGCAGAAAAGGGATATCGGGTATCCAAAAAGTCCAACTGTCTGCCACACAAGTCACGTATCTAGGGGTAGCCATCTCACACCAACAAAAGGCCATAACAATGGACCAAAAAGACCTAATCCAATCCCTAAATATACCCAAGACTAAAGAGGAAATCCAATCATTTTGGGGGCTGACTGGATACTTTCCGGGTGGATTCCCAACTTTGCCCTACTTGCAAAGCCACTCTATACTCTCATGAAGGGAGACCCCAATGAGCCACTCTAACACCCTCCTCTGTCAAACAACATTTTATTGCCCTTCAGCAAGCCCTCATGAGGGCCTGCACTCTCCATCTGCCGGATATACACTGACCTTTCATTTTATATGTGCACGAAAACAAAGGGGTGGCCTTGGGAGTTCTAGGGTAACTTTGTGGACAGATGTTCACCCCGGTGGCCTATCTCTCAAAGCAGTTAGACCACACCATCCAGGGCTGGACCCCATGTCTGCGAGCACTGTCTGCCACCCACATGCTGGTGTGCAAATCCAAAAAACTCACTTTTGGGGCCCCTATCACAGTTACCTCCCCCCACCACCTACAGCACCTCCTAAGCTACAAAGGCCTTCAAACGCTACCCCCAGTCGAGTCCTATCACTCCTTGTCTTCTTTTTACAAGATCCCTCCATATCCTTTCAAACTTGTGCACCCCTAA
>NW_007028863.1:0-1137 GCF_000164805.1 Carlito syrichta | reverse complement strand
CCAAAGGATCAGCAGTAGTTAATGCTAAACTAATCTCCAATCTTCTCACCACCTCTCTACCTCCCAGCAACATTGATATTTCTCACTGCAGGTCCCACCAGCCTGACTCCTCATTCATAACTCAAGGAAACTCCAGGGCAGATAACGCAGCCCGACAAGCAGCCTTGGGGTCCATCCCCACCATGGCGGCTGTTGCCTGCCCTAGTCCAAGCCATATGCCTCCCACTAACTCATCACTGCCAACTTCCCCCTCTATCTCAGACCTTATCCCATAACTACACTCAATCTTCCATACCAATCCCTCTGCTCTAACGTCTTTCCTAAGAAACTTCTTCACCCTCGACCCCCACCATATAAAGCTTATAAAAACCATTACCTCTCAATGTTCTATCTGCCAGCGAACTAATCCCCATACCCCCTTAAAACCGGGAACCTTTCCCACACATCAGGCCCGGGGCCAGTTTCTGGGTATGGACTGGCAGGCTGACTTTACTGTCATGCCCTTGGTTCGCAACATCAAATACCTCCTTGTCTTGGTCGACACCTTTTCAGGATGGGTAGAGGCATACCCCACCACAATCACACGAGCAGCAACTGTAGGGCCCATCCTTGCCAATCACATAATTCCTAGGTTTGGTGTCCCTTTATCTCTCCAGTCTGATAACGAACCTGAATTTACCTCGCGAGTGGTACAATCCGTAACAACGGACCTCCACATTAACTGGCATTTCCATATCCCATACCACCCACAATTGTCCAAAAAGGTTGATCGAGCCAATCGCACCCTCAAAGACACTCTCACCAAATTATCCCTCAAACTCCAACGAGACTGGGTCTCCCTCCTCCCACTGGCCCTCTTCTGCATGCGAGTCCTCCCAAAAAAACCGTCTCAACTCTCACCATTTGAAGTTATGTATGGCCGCCCAGCACTCCCTCTGGGAATCTCAACCTCAGCACCTTTAACACCCACTCACATTCTCTACCCCCTCTTATCTTTTATTCGTTCCCACATTTGGGAACATCAAAACCTCCTTTACCTGTCTTATCCAATGGTCAAATCCCACCTCCTCTTATTCCTGGACAATGGGTCTATTTTTCTGACCCAGAAACTAAAACCCATCTTAACCCAAAGTGGTC
>NW_007028862.1:0-484 GCF_000164805.1 Carlito syrichta | reverse complement strand
TTTTTTTTTTAGCTTTTATTATATTTTAGAGCCAACAAGGGTGATTTGGGCAGGGATTCATATCTCTAAGCCTTGGAGTATCAAATTGTTTTTGATTGTGAACATCTATGGGCAAAAATTTATAACCACTGTTGTGTGTATTTGTTTATTCATAAATTACATATGCTAATATGTATGTACATAATATGTTATGTACATTTTAAAGCACAAATTAGAATTAAGGGTAGACAAAGATGAAAAGATAATATTTAAAATGATTTACTTTTTAATAGTTGAAAATACCTTACACACTCTTCAATATTTTTGATAAGCGCATTATGATAGAATTTGTATAATTTGCAAGGGAGAAAAAGAAGATCCAAAGAACTATAAAGGCAAACAGCAAACAATTAACAAAATAGCAAAGTGAGTTCTTCCCAATCAATAATTATATCAAATGTAAATGGATTAAACTTCCCAATTGAAAGGCGTATTTAAGAAATTT
>NW_007028861.1:0-484 GCF_000164805.1 Carlito syrichta | reverse complement strand
GGAATGGAATGGAATAGAATGGATTAGAATCAAATAGCAAGGAATTGAATGAAATGGAATGCAAAGGAGAAGATTAGAATGGAAAGGAAATGAGTAGAATGAAAAGGAATAGAGTATAATGGAATAGAATGGAATGGAGAGGAATAGAATGGAATGGAATGGAGGGGAGTGAATGGAATGGAGAGATACAGATGGAATGGAATGGAATGGAATGAAAAAGAATGGAATGGAAATGAATGGAATGAAGAGGAATGGAATGGAATGGAATAGATTTGAATGAAATGGAATGTAAACTAATGATAGGGAGTGAATAGAATGGAGTGAAATGGAAAGGAGTGGAATGGAAAGGAATGGAATAGAATGTAAAAGAATAGAATGGATTATTATGGAATCAAAGTGAATGCAGAGGGATGGAATAGAATGGAATGGAATAAAGAGTAATGGAATGAAAAGGACTGGAATGGAGAGGAATGGAATGGCGTGG
>NW_007028860.1:0-626 GCF_000164805.1 Carlito syrichta | reverse complement strand
GGTCATCATCATTTGCCCAGAGAGGATACTCTGAGTGCACCATTCCAGAGACAGAAGGCCGATCCCCACACTGTATCAAGCACGGACACGTGTAGTCAGAGTGGGAGACCTAGAAGCAGCTGAGTTGGGACGAGTCCTGGTATCTCCCTGCTTCCCACAGAAGTCCGTGGGGCGCCTGACCCACATGGAGAGCAGCCTGATCCATCTGCAGGCTGAGAAGAGAGGGGAGGGGCTAGAGACCAGAGCCCACTCCCTACCTCCACCAAAAGTGGTGGCATGGGGGACACGTGGGATTAAACTAAAAGCGGGTAGGGCAGGCCCGGTGGCTCAGCCTGTAATCCCAGCACTTTGGGACACCCAGGTGAGTGGATTGCCTGAACCAGCGCGTTCAAGACCAGCCCAGGCAACTTGGCGAGACCTCTCCAGAGCCCAGCAGGTCAATGCTGGGGTGGCCTTGATTGTGCCTGGGTGACAGAGTGAGACTCCAACTCAAAAAAAAAGTGGGGAGAAAGGAACCTGAAGTTCCAGAAATGGCCACAAGAGAGAGGTTTCTTTTTTCTCCACTCTCTCCACACATAGCTTCTGATTTGACTTGCCCTTGTTTCTCCCTCTTTTTTGTGTGTATG
>NW_007028859.1:2068-2645 GCF_000164805.1 Carlito syrichta | reverse complement strand
AGCTACCTAAATACCCAGGTGGCTAGCCAGCTGACTTAACTAGCTGACTTAAGCAGCAAGCCAGCTGGCTAGCCAACTGACTTAATGAGCTAGCTACCTAACTACCCAGATGGCTATCCACTTGAATTAACTACCTGATTTAACCAGCTAACTCAACTACATGACATAACTAGTTAGCCAGCTGGCTTAACTAGCTAACATCAATTGATCGACAGCATACTAGCCAGCTGACTTAATTAGCTTGCTACCTATCTATCCCACTGTTTTGTCAACTGACTTAACAACCTAGCTACCTATCTAACAAACTGGCTAGCCAGCGGACTTAACTATCTAGCCACCCATCTAGGAAGCTGCATAGCCAGCTGACTTAACAAGCTTATTAACTTGCTAACCAGCTCAGTTAACTAGCTGACTTAACTTGCTAGTTTCCTATATAGCCAGCTGACTTAACAACTTGAAATAACTATCTAGCTACCTAGCTAGCTAATTATCTAGTTAGCCAGTATAACTAGCTGACAACTATCTAGCCAGCTGACATAAACAGCTGACTTAAATAGCTAGCTACCAAGCTAGTCAG
>NW_007028859.1:0-639 GCF_000164805.1 Carlito syrichta | reverse complement strand
AACTAGCTGACTTAACTAGCTTGCCAGCTGGCAAGCCAGCTGACTTTATTGCCTAGCTACCTAGCTAGCCTAGCCTGCTGACTTAACTAGCTGACTTAACGAAGTAGCTAGCTTTCTAGCCAACACACTTAACCAGCTAGCTACCTAGCTCAGCAGCTGGCTTAACTTGCTGACTTAACGAGCTACCTAGCTGACATAACTAGTTGACATAAAGCTAGATTCCTAGGTAACCATCTGACTTAACTAGTAAAAATAACTAGCTAGCCAGATGGCTAGCCATCTGACTTAACTAGCTTTTTTAACTAGTTAATCAGCTCTATAGCCCACAGAGTGAGCCGGCAGGTTAGCTGATTTAACTAGCTGACTTGTGAATGAGTCGACTTGTCAGCAGAATTAAATAGTTTACCAGCGAGTGAGCCAATTGACCAGCTTTCTTAACTAGTCAGCCGGTAGGCAAGTTGACTGATTAGCCGACTTAACTAGTCGTCCAGCACGTGAGATGACTGGTCAGCTGTATTTAGTCAGCTGTCGAGTGAACCAACTGTTCAGACTCAACTTGTCGACTGGTTTTGAGCCAAACTGTGAGCCAACTTAACTAGTTGGCTGGCGAGTGAGCCAATGCGAGAGCTGCCTTAACTA
>NW_007028858.1:0-488 GCF_000164805.1 Carlito syrichta | reverse complement strand
TGTGCTCCTGAGGTGAAACGTAACTCCCCGCCCTTAAAGTGTGGACTGCACATAATGACCTTCTTTCATCAGATGCACTGCAGAATGAGAGGAGAAAAGGGCAACGTTGCAGTGGAGGAGGCTGACAAACACTACCTTGGTTGATGATCAAGGTCAATGTCAACAGCAACAAATCAGGTTGATATTGTGTACCTCTGACATATTGTGATGATAATGGCACTTTGTCTTGTCTGGTCTTCCCCGGGTTCATAACCCTGTCTAATCATGAGGCAAACATCAGAAAAGCCCCCAAGCCCCCATTGAGTTACAGTCCCCCATTGAGTTACAGTCCATAAAATTCCTTATCAGTATTCCTTAAAACTATCAAGGTTCTCTAAAACAAGGAAAATCTGAGAAACTTTCATAGCCAAGAGGCACCCAAAGAGAAATGATGGCTAACAGTCCTGTGGTATCCTAGATGGGACTCTGGAGAAGAAAAAGGACATCAG
>NW_007028857.1:0-837 GCF_000164805.1 Carlito syrichta | reverse complement strand
AAATATGGATGCATTGTACATTGACAAAGAAGTCTGGGCTTTAAAAGGACATACCTTACCTTTTCACTCTGTACCTCATAGGTGATTTTTGGGTCCATCCACCCCTTCTCACCCTCCTCCTTCTTAGTCTCCCATATCCATTATATCATTCTCCATGCCACTGGAAATCCTTAGTTTAACTCCCACTTATAAGTGGAACATGCAGTGTTTGGTTTTCCGTTCCTGTGTCAGTTTACTAGAATAGTACTCCCCATTCCATTCACATTGCTGGAAAAGATGTTATTTCATTTTTTTTTAACAGCTAAATAGTATTCCATGGTGTGTGTGTGTGTGTGTGTGTGTGTGTGTATTCTATGGTATCGCTATATCTATCTATCTATCTATCTATCTATCTATCTATCTATCTATCTATCTATCTATCTATCCATACACACCGCATTTTCATTATCCATTGATCAGTTGTTGGGCATTTAGGTTGATTCCACACAATTGTTAATTGTGCTGCAATGAACACGCAAGTGCAGGTGTCTTTGTTATACAACAACCTCTGTTCCTTAGGGTAGATAACTGGTAGTGAGATTGCTGGATCAAATAGTAGATCTACTTTTAGTTCTTTGACAAATCTCCAGACCAATTTCCATAGAGGTTGTATGAATTTGCACTCCCATCAACAGTGTATAAGCACTCCCTTTTCACACTTCCATGACAGTAGCTATTGTTCTTTGATTTTTAAATAATGGTCATTCTGATTGGTATAAGGTGGTATCTCATTGTGGTTTTAATTTGCATTTCCCAGATGATTAGTGATGTTGACGATTTTTTCATATGTTTGTTGGC
>NW_007028856.1:0-488 GCF_000164805.1 Carlito syrichta | reverse complement strand
TGCCCATACTGGAGGGCAGTGGCCGCTCCCAGCCACTGCAGCCTCGACCTGCTGGGTGCTGGCAATCCTTCCCGCTCAGCCTTCCAAGTAGCTGGAACTATAGGCGCGCGCTACCATGCCTGGCCAACTTTTTGATTTATTGTAGAGATGAGGTGTCGGCAAGTTGCCCAGGTGGGTCTGGAACCTGCGGGCTCGGGCAATCTAATCACGTCGGCCTCCCAAAGCGTGGGATTACAGGCTGAGCCACCAAGCCTGGTGGAACTTTTTAATGAAAACAAAACGTCTACAGTTATAAAGCCTGGTTCCAACACATTTACATTACTAATTTTCAAGTCACGAAGAAGTACAATATTCAGACTAGAGAAATAAACAACACTGTAAGAAAAGACCTGTGTTCTTCAGAGAAACCCTTTCCTATTCAACAAATAAAAGAAAGCAAAATGACCCAAGCCAGGTGCAGTTAACCACAAACACAGCAAACAATGTAG
>NW_007028855.1:0-507 GCF_000164805.1 Carlito syrichta | reverse complement strand
TTTGGGAGTTAAGAGGGCCTGGAGGTCAGCAGTGGAGTAAAGAGAGAGCTGTGGGATCAGTGTAACAGCTATATAGGGAGAGGTGAGATTGGACGTTTGGGAGAGGAGAATGCTGTTGCACCATAAGAAGAGGCCGGGTGGGAGGAAGTGCCCATTTGTAGAGTTTATGGTCGTTGAACAGAGAGGGTTATTTGAATAGCGAGTGGGGACGCTGGGTGGACCAATTCAGAGGTAAGAGGAGTTGGATGCCACTTCCCAAAGTGGAACGTGAGGTTTGGTGATGGCCTCTCCAGTAGAAGACAGGTTGAGGGTACTATTACTGTGGGGCGAGGCAGGAAGAGGAACGGCAGCCAGCAAAATCGTTGTAATGAGGCACAAAGAAAACACTGAGAAGAAGAAAGAGAAGGGAAGGATTGGTTTAAGAAGCGGATGTGGCCTATTATGGTAAACCATGAAGGGAAATGTTGGGAGGGTTGTGAGGAGAGGTGGTCTTCTGAGGAAGGGGGC
>NW_007028854.1:0-493 GCF_000164805.1 Carlito syrichta | reverse complement strand
CACTGCACTCCAGTGTGGGCGACAGAGTGAGACTCCAACTCAAAAATAAAATAAAATAAAGTTAAAATTAAAATAAATAAATAAATAGTCCCAAATTCATAGAAAAGTTGCAAATATAGTACAAAGAATCTCTCTCTTGAATCATTTGAGAGCTAAGTAGCCAACATGATGTTTTATCACTCTCTGATACTTGTATATTTCCTTCAAACAAGGACATTCTCTTCATCATAATCTAACCATCACAACCAGGAAATTAACATTTATATATTATCACCTAATCCTTAGATCTCATTCAAGTTTTGCCAATAATGTAATTTTTTTTTTGAACTGGAGTCTCACTCTGGCCCAGGCTGGAGTGCAGTGGCATGCTCACAGTCACTGCAGCCTTGACCTACTGGGCTCAGGTGATCCTTCCGCCTCAGCCTTCCAAGTAGCTGGAACCATAGGCATGCACGACAATGCCCCACTAGTTTTTTTGATTTATTGTAGAGAT
>NW_007028853.1:0-561 GCF_000164805.1 Carlito syrichta | reverse complement strand
TTCCAGCTCCTTGGAAGGCTGAGGTGGAAGGATTGCCGGAGCCCAGCAGGTCGAGGCTGTACTCCAGTCTGAGACAGAGTGAGACTCCAACTCAAAAAAAAAAAGAAAAAGAAAAAGTGAATAAAAGTGACTGTAATTTCTAAGGATTTTCACAAATGATAAATCTCATACTATTTGGTATTAGATTTTTAAATGGTAGATTCATTTATTTCCATAAAGTTGAATTTTGAGTTATTTTTCAGAATTACCTTATAGCCTATTTGGAGAGTTTAATTTCTCTGCCTTGAAGAAAAAAGAAGCATCCATGTGACGACTAGCTCTTAACTCTTATAAGATGATGTTTGAGGAGCTATAATTTCTAAAACACAATATACAATGATGAGACCTGTGCTTTAACTTACGGAGGTTGATCTATCTAAAAATTCTCTACAATTAGCTAATGTAAAAATTTATAATCATAAAACATAACTAAAGTTATATAGTCTTATGTCAAGTTCATGGGATTTAATCTAATACTTCAAAATAAATCTGATGAAATAATTTCATTGTAAAATCATCTTT
>NW_007028852.1:0-725 GCF_000164805.1 Carlito syrichta | reverse complement strand
CTATACAGCTAACTATTCAGCTATCTAGCTAATTAAGTCTGCTAGCTAGACAGCTAGATAACTTGTTTGGTATCCAGTTATGTCAGCTAGATAGCCATCTAGTTAGTCAGCTAGCTAGTTAAGTCAGCCAGCAAATCAGCTTGTTACTTAGCTAACTAGTAGGCTAGCAACTCAGCTAGCTGGTCATCTAACTAGTGGGATCACTCACTTTCAGGTCAGCTAACTAGTCAGCTCCCTTGCCTGCAAACCGGTCAGCAAACTAATCGACTCGCTTGCCAGCCAACAGGTCAAATAACTTGTCAGTTCTATCCCTGGCCAATGAGTTAGCTAGCTAGTCAACTTGCTCTCTGTCCAACTAGTTAACTCAGCTCACCAGTCAGATCACTCGCCAGCTGACTAGTTAAGGCACTTCTCCTGTCGCCTCACTCGCTGGTTGACTAGTTAAGTTGGATCACCAGTCGGTTCATTAACCGGCCAACTAGTTAAGTCCTCTGACCAGTCGGCTCACTCGCCAGTCAACTAAAGTCAGCTGACCAGTCAGTTCCCTCACCAGTTGAATAGTTAAGTCAGCTGACCAGTCGGCTCACTCACCAGCTGACTAGTTAAGTCAGCTGACCTGTCAGATCACTCAACGGACAATTAGTTAAATCAGCTCACCTATCGGCGCACCCGCCGGCCGACTAGTTAAGTCAGCTAACTGGTTGGCCACCTAGCCTGCCTACTAG
>NW_007028851.1:0-604 GCF_000164805.1 Carlito syrichta | reverse complement strand
TGTATTTCTGTGGTATCAGTTGTATCTTATTTTTCATTTCTGATGTCGTTTATTTGTGTCTTTTCTCTTTTTTTCTTGGTCAGTTTGTAATTTCATTGGTTCTTTGTATTTTTTTTTTTTTTAGTCTCTATTTTGTTTAGTTTTGCTCTAATCTTTTTTCTTTCTTTCTTTCTTTCTTTCTACTAATTTGGGGTTTATTTTATATTGATTTTCTAGTTTCTTGAGGTACAATGTTAGACTCTTAATTTGAAATCTTTCTACTTTTTTGACATGGGAACTCATTGCTATAAACTTTCTTCTTGTACTGATTTTACTCTATCCTTTAGCTTTGGTATGTTGTGTTTCAATTTTCACTTGTTTCAATAAATTTTGTAATTTCCTCAATTTCTTTCTTGACCCAATGCTTATTCAGGAGCATTTAATATATATATATAAATCACTTTTATTATTGCTGTGTATTTTATTTTTCTGAAAGCAGGATTTATTGAGAGGACAGAAAAGCTCCCAGAACAGGAGAGGACCTGAGGGGGTTGCCTATTATTTTTGTTTTAAAGATGTAGGATACAATTCAGGGTTAGGTACATAAGTGGTCATCATGTATGCC
>NW_007028850.1:0-3456 GCF_000164805.1 Carlito syrichta | reverse complement strand
AATATATAAACACACTCACAAAGCTTTTGCATGTTAATCTTTTGTTCTGCAACCTTGCTATAGCAACTATTAATTTAAGAATTTCTTTGTTAATTCCTTTTTATTTTCTGTGAAAGCATTCATCATTCGTGAGCAAAGTCATTTTTATTTATGTATTTTAAACTTGTATACATATTGTTTTCTATTATTGTTTAATTAAATTAATTCAGTCTTCCAGTAAATTGTTGAAAATTAATGCTGACTGGGACATTCATTTCTGTTACCTGATCTTACTGAGAAAACATCGCATTTCTCACCTTTACTTATAATGTTTGTTGTAGTTTAAATGTACATATTATTTATCAACTTGAAAAAATTCCCATTCTTTCCCAGTTTTGTCATTTAAAAAAAGAATAATATTTTATTTTGCCAATTATTTTCTGCATCTATTAAAATAACCATGTTATTATACTTTTTAAATCTGTTGATATGATGGATCATGTTAATTGACTTCCAAAAGTAAAAACAGCCACATGTAATTAGAGTGGATTCCTCTGTCTTCAGAATAAAGCAAAAATTAAATCATCAAAACAAAATAGAACAAAAAAAGAATTATACTCAGTTTAATTTTATTTGGTCATGTTTTCTTGAGAATTTTTGTCTCAATATACATGAGAGATATTAGTCTGCAGATTTTTCCTTGTGATTTTTATTACTGATTTTGGTATAATGGTAATTTTGTCACATAGAATTACTTAGGGACTGCATTCTCTCTGCTTTTATCTTCTAAAATAGATTGCAGAGAATTAATTTAAATTCTTTCTTAAGTTTTTTATAGAATTCACGAGTAAGTCCAACTTAGAATTACACTTTATTTTGTAGCTTGTTATTTAGTATTGATTCACGTTTTTAACAGCTATAAACCTATTAAGATTCTCTATGATTTTTACTCAACATGTGTAAGTTTTGGCAATTTGCTTTTCAAGTAATCATTCCATATCGTTTAGTTCATTAAATTTGGGGACTTGTCAAACATTTGCAGGGGATAGAATAACTATTAGTTTCCACTCTTCCAAACACGATCTGACAGAAAAGGATCAAAGCTCAATTTATGAGGTCACATTACCCTAATACCAATGAGAAAAGGACAATTAGAAAGAGAAAATTATTGGTCAATATTCCAAACATAGATGTACAAATCCTCAGTGAAATATTATGAGCTAAAATTTAACAATAATTATAGTCTTAATGACTAAAGAACATTCATATATAATATTTCCCAAATTAAGGCTTTTGGTTATGTTAATTGCATTCTATTAATGTTTAAATCATAGACCATCTAAGCCAATGAACAGATATTACTATCTCTTACATAATAATTTGTCATTTTTGTTAACTGAATTAAGTATCTATGATCTACCTGTTGTCACTTAGCTATTTTAATCAGTTTGTCATAATCTATCAATCATCTCTGTATGTAAATATCTACTATTTTTAGTCACTTAGAAAAAAATGAAGAAAACCCAAAATACAATTTTACATGTTGATCAAAACAATTTAAAAGTAAGTTTATTAAAAATTATCAAACAATTTCAATTATTAATGTAAAACTAATTTCACATTTATAATTTGTGACACTTATGAAATAAACACTATGAACAAGATTTTACAGAAATTATCTAAAGTAAAAGTTACAATTTTTAATGTAATTTTTTGTGTTTGAACAAAGCACTAATTTATCACTATTCCAATATATATGACAATATGAAATGTGAAAATGTAAAACAACTCTCATCCTAAATAAATTTCATATTTTCATATCTAATCAAAATCATTTCACTACCACAGGTCCTTTAAAACACTGACCAAATTTAATATATTTCAATCATTTATCTATTTGAATTCCATGTTACACAGGTGAAATTTTGCATAACATTGCATTTGGAGGTCTCTCCTTTTCAGAATGATGCATGTGGCAGTAATCGATTTTCCTGTGTGTGTTGGTTTTAGCCTCCATCTTATTATCAAAATTATTTCACAGTTTATTGATTCCCTTAGATAGGATACATGACTGCTTCTATTTTTAGTGATTATGAGTAAAGTCACTATTAACATATACATACAGTTTTTTTGTGAGAACATTAGAGTTTGCTGATTTATTCTTTTATTTACAAGACAATATATAGTGTATGGATATTAAAATTAATAGGCATGGAATTTTGTCAGCTTTGTTTATTCCAGAGTACATTGCTTCTTGGGCTAGAAATTCTGAATGAAATTCCTGAATATGAACATAACAGTTTGCTTGATAGTAATGCTGGTAAGATGGTGAAGCAGGAGCTTCCAGTCCCAGTCTCCTTACAGAAACACCAAAGTGACAACTCGGCATGAGGATATATACCTTCAGGGAAGTCCTTACATGCAGGGGATAATTTGCAGCATCTGCAAGTCTCATAGGAACAATAAAAGACACTTTGAAGAGGAAAGGGATGCTTTTATATCTGTGTCCATTAGTGATATTTGCCTATATTTTTTTATTAATATGTCATTATTATTGCCTCCTGACCTGGCTTTTATATTAAGGTGATGCTGCCCTCAAAATTATGTTTTTTTAAATTAATCTCTTTTTCAACTTTTTGAAGCATTTAAGAAAATGGTGTTATTTCTTCGTTAAATATGTGGTAGAATTAATCAGTGAAAACATCATAGCATGTGCTTTTCTTGAACAAATTGACAATTTTAAACTGGCAATTTATTTCTCATACTATTCTAAAAAATTTTCAGGGCACACTGATGAATGAGAACATGTGGCACTCAGTTATTTGTTTATATGTTAGATCACTGTATATGATAGACTCTAAACCCTTCCAAGTTGCTGTGAAGTTTATAATTTTGCCCTTCTATATGCTTCCATAATATTTCATCATGAATATTTACCTCATGTTAAAAATCCAGTCCACTTTCAAAGACCAGTACTTTTGGTCCCATGTTTTTGTTGTTTAGAATAGTGCTGCAATGACATGCACGTGCAATTATACATTGAAAACTGTATATTTGACAAAAGCCTAACATCCAGGATCTGCAAGGAACTCAAACGTGCAAATAGGAAAAAAATGACCATGGTAAAGGGAGCAAAAGGCATGAATGCAAAATTCTCTGAAGAAAACTTATTAGCAGGAAACACACTTGAAAAAATGCTCAACCCCATCAATCATCGGAGAAATGAAAATCAATGCCACATCGAGATATCACCTAACTACATACAGTATGGTCATCATTAATTAAAAAAATAAATAAAACAACTACAACAAAACGATGATGAGGATGAAGAGAAAAGGGAATATTTCTACAATGATTGTGGGATTGCAACCAGTTGAACCTCTATGAAAACAGTGTGGTGATTTCTAAAAGAACTAGAAATAGACTATCCACTTGACCCATAGTTCCCATTCTGAGATATACCAAGAGGAACACCAA
>NW_007028849.1:0-500 GCF_000164805.1 Carlito syrichta | reverse complement strand
TGCCCCTCTCTCTCCCATCAAGTGATCTGGATTGAACCACAGAAATGGCCTGAGAACAGAGGCTAATTGAATAGATTTAAAGTAACAAAACCAAGGTAGAATTTTAGAGAGGGAAGAGAGGCCTTTGACAAATGAGGGGAAAAAAAATCAATGAAAAAAATACAGGCGACCCTCAGATTCCTGAAGAGACAGCACCTGAAAAAGAAACTGTCAGAGCACAAACAATGGAAAGCCCCCAAAACAAATTGCCCCAGATGACAGCAACAGAAATCAGAGATTAGATAGCAAAAATTAACAGGAAACAAGAGAAACTAGAAGATAAACTGACTCAAGTTGTACAGGAAGTAAAAGCTGAGTTGATCAATTTTTTTAAAGTCCATTCTGAAATCATAGAAATGAAAAATTTGTCCTGTAAATGGAAAACGCAGTAACAAGCATACGAAGTAAGATCAACCAGGCAGAGGAAAGAGTCTCAGAGCTTGAAGACCCAAATATGGAAC
>NW_007028848.1:0-500 GCF_000164805.1 Carlito syrichta | reverse complement strand
GCACTTTGGGAGGCAGAGGTGAGAGGATTGCCTGAGTCCAGGGGTTCTAGACCAGCCTGGACAACTTGACGAGACCTCATCTCTGTAATAAATCCAAAAATTAGCTGGGCAAGGTGGCGCATGCCTGTGGTTCCAGCTACTTGGAAGGCTGAGGTGGAAAGATCTGTGAGCATGCCACTGCACTCCAGCCTGGAAGACAGAGGGAGACTCCTATTAAAAAACCAGACTGGACTTGGCGGCTTAGCCTGTAATCCCAGCACTTTGGGAGGTGAGGTGAGTGGATTGCTTGAGTCTGTGGGTTCAAGACCAGCCCGGACAACTTGGTGAGACCTTGTCTCTACAATAAATAAAAAATTAGCTGGGTGTGGTGGCACGCACCTGTAGTTCCGGCTACTTGGAAGGCTGAGGTGGAAGGATCATCGGAGCTCAGCAGGTCAAGGCTGTGGTGGTCGGGCACGTGCCCTGCACTCCAGTCTGGGCAACAGAGTGAGATTCCAACT
>NW_007028847.1:0-501 GCF_000164805.1 Carlito syrichta | reverse complement strand
GGGCAACAGAGTGAAACTCCAGCTCAAAAAAAAAGGAAAAAGAAAAAAAAGCAACAGTAACACCACTAATGGAATATTATTCAGTCTTTAAAAGGAGGAAATTATGTTATTTTCAACAATAAAGATAAACAAATTATGTTAACTGAAATAAGCCAGGCACAGAAAGACAAATACCACACGATCTCATTCATATGTGGAATGAATGCAGAAAAGTTGATCTTATAGATGTGAAGAGTAGAATGGTGGGTACCAGAGGTTGGTGTGGTTAGGGGCTGAAAGATTCGGGAAGATGCGGCTCACAGGATATCAAATTGCAGTTACATAGAATGAATGAGTTCATGAGTCCTATTGTATAGCATGATGAAAAATGCTAAGAGAGTAGATATTAAATGTTCTTACCACAAAAATTATAACTATGGTACATAATGCATATTTTAGTTAGTGAGATTTACCCATTTTAATGCATGTATACTTCAGAACATCATATTGTACACAAAAATG
>NW_007028846.1:0-519 GCF_000164805.1 Carlito syrichta | reverse complement strand
GAGACTTGATGTGAACTCAAAAGTAAATGAAGCAGAATAAACACAACCATTTGAAGAATCAATAGAAGATTCTGATGAAGCATGAAAGTCTTAAGACCCCATAATACAAAGTGCATTTGAACATGTTATCTTGTGCATACTACTATTAGGCAGCATATCTTCATATGGAATGTACAATAAGCTGAGCTCATATCCACATTAGTACCTTTTGATATACGCGACCTGAGTTTACTTTGGTCTGCTTCTATAAGGAATTTTTGATTTTCCTAATTATAGGAAATACATTTTTCTGCCATTGAAGAGTGGATCAAAAGAATGATTTTCATTTACTTTAGGACAGAAACACCGTTGACATTGGCTAGGAAAAGTTTTTATTTGTTTTTGGTTACATATATTTTCTAAACTATTTCTGCCCATAAAATGTGGAGTGAAAGCCATATTATTATTTATTTATTTTATTTTTTATTTTTTGAGTTGGAGTCTCACTCTGTCACCCAGACTGGAGTGCAGTGGCTGCTC
>NW_007028845.1:0-596 GCF_000164805.1 Carlito syrichta | reverse complement strand
TATAAAAAGAAACCCCTCAGGTTATAAGAAGGGGTCCTGTCAGATTCAGGGTATGTTTGTGACACCCTCCCTCTCCTACTGTGAGCCCCTCATGATAGACTTCACCCTGGTGGGGCACCCCTCATGATAGACTTCACCCCGTCAGACTGGACGGTCGGGAAAACGTGGGGAATCAGGTTACATGATGACCCTAGAACAGGATGGCGTGATCTAGGAAGTCTTTTCATGATTAGACTAAAAGTCCAAACCTTCAGTGCCATCGGGCTCACCTGATCTAATTTTGGACACCATATTCGGGGCTTCACATCACCCACAGATAAGCCAACTACTGAATCAATTCCTAGACCCGAGCCAAGCAGTGCACCCTACACTACTGTCATCCACACCCCGCACCACAGTAACACTGCAGCTATTTCCTCTATAAAGAAAACCCCATGTACTAAATGCATCCTCATACTTTCTCTGGAACACCTCCTCCCACCCTCTCTGGGATATACTAAGCAATGCCTACCTTTTTCTCAATAGCACCAGGCCCTATCTCACCCGGTCCTGCTGGCTATGCTATAGTCCCCGGCCACCTTATTATGAAGGCACTG
>NW_007028844.1:0-5434 GCF_000164805.1 Carlito syrichta | reverse complement strand
GGTTAAGCCAGGTGGCTACACTTTTAGAGAACCTGTTAACTAACTCGTTAAGTCAGCTGGCTAACCAGCTATCCAGCAAAGTAGCTAGTCAGTTAGTTATGCCAGCTAGCTAGCCAGCTAGCTTGTTAAGTCAGCTAGCAACTCACTTAACTATTCAGCGAGCTAGTTAAGTCAGCAAGCTAGAGAGTTAGATAGTTTGTTTGCTATCTAGTTATGTCAGCTAGATAGTCAGCTAGATAGTCAGCTAGCTAGTTAAGTCAGCTAGCAAATCAGCTAGTTATTTAGCTAACTAGTCGGCTAGCAACTCAGCTAACTGGTCAGATAACTAGTTGGCTCACTCGCTTTCCATCAGGTCAGCTAATTAGTCAGCTCACTCAACTGCAAACCGGTCAGCAAACTAGTAGGCCTGCTCACCAGTCAAGAGGTCAACTGAATTGAAAGCTCACTCACAGGACAACAGGTCAGTTAACTAGTTGACTTGCTCGCTAGCTGACTAGTTAAGTCAACTCACTGGTCGGCTTGCTGACTAGTTAACTCTTCTGACCATTTTGCTCACTTTCTATCTGACTAAAGTCAGCTGACAAGTCAGCTCACTCGCCGGCTTACTAGCTAAGTCAGCTGACAAGTCGGTGTACTCATGGACAAAATAGTTAAGTCAGATGAGCAGTCGACTCACTTGCTGGTCAACAAGTTATGTCAGCTCATCTGTGGGTCACTCACTGGCTATGTTAACTAATCTAACCAGTCAGCCGACTAGCCAGCCAACTATTTAAGTCAGCTAACCAATCGGCCGACTATTTTGTCAACTTGTCAGTTGACAAGTTAGGTCAGTTAACTTTTGGGCTGACTAGTTAGGTCAGTTAAATAGTCGGCCAACTAGTCAACTGTGTAGTTAGGTGAGCAAACTAGCCAGCCAACTACTTAACCGAGCTAATTCATGGTCCAACTCATCAGTCAAATAATTATCCAAGCTAACTAGTCGGCCAACTAGACGTCTGACTGGTTAAGCCTGCTAACAAATCAGCCAAGGTGTCAACCATCGTGTTAAACCAGATAAGTAGTCATCTGCATTGTCCGCCAATAAGTTAAGTCACCTAGTTAACTCGATACCCAACTAATTAAGACAGCTAGTTAATGCATTTACCAAATAGTTAAAACAGTTAGCTAACACATTAGCCAACTCGTTTAGTCAGTTAGCTATCTCGATAGCCAACCACTTAAGTCAACTAGCTAAGTCAGCTAGCTAATTAGCTACCTAGTTAAGTCAGTTACCTAAGACAGCTAGCTCACTTGTTAGCTAAATATTTAAGTCAGCTAGTTAAGACTGCTACCTAGTTTGCTAACTAGTTAAGTCAGCTAGTTATTCAACTAGTTAGTTAACTATTTAATTCATGTAGTTAAGTCAGCTAGCTAACTAGTGAAGTCAGTCAGTTAAGTCAGCTAGCTAAGTAGTTAAGTCAGCTAAGTCAGCTAGTTAAGTCAGCTATCTAATTTCCACAGCTGGTTAAGACAGCTAGGTAGGTAGTTAGCTGATGAGTTAAGTCAGCAGGTTGAGTCAGGTAGTTAACTAGCTAACTAACATGTTAAGTCAGCTGGTTATGTCAGCAGGCTAGCTAGTTACCAAACGGGTTGAGTCAGCTTTTTGAGTAGGCTAGCTAGCTCATTGGCTAACGAGTTGTCAGATGATTAAGTCAGCTAGCTTGAATGTTAGATAATGAGTAAGCTAACTACGTAACCATCTGGTTAAGTCAGCTAGCTAGCCAGGCATCTAACTATTTAAGTCTACTTGTTAGCTAGGTAGCTAGGTAATTAGCTATTTTTTTAAGTCAGCTGGCTAGCTAGGTAACTAGATAGTTAGCTAACTATTTACTTCAGCTGGGTAGTTAGTTAATTAGCTTTTTAAGTCAGCTAGTTAAGTCAGCTGGCTAGCCAGTTGGCTAGCTAAGTAGTGAGTCAGTTAATTCAGTTGGCTAGCCAGCTGGCTAGCTGGTTAATTCAGCTAGTTAAGATAGCTGGCAAGCCAACTGGCAATGTAGGTAGCTAGCTAGTTGTCAGCTTGATAGCTACCTGGCTAGCTAGAGATGCCAGTGAGTTAAGTCAGCTGGGTAGTCAACTGGGTAGCTGGTTAGGTTGGCTAGCTTAGTCAGCTGTCTAGCCAGCTGGCTAGGTTGGTAGCTAGCCAGATAAGCCAGCTTGCTAGCCAGCAGGCTAGCTGTTCAAGTCAGAGAGTTAAGTCAACAAGCTTGCGCACTGGCTAGTTAGGTAGCGAGCTATTTAAGTGAGCTGGCTAGCCAGTTTGCTAGCTAAAGTCAGCTAAGCATGTCAGTTGGCCAGCCAGGTGTCTAGATAGGTAGCCAGCTATTTAAGGCAGCTGTCTAGCCAACTGAATTGCTTGGTAAGTCAGCTAGTTAAGTCACCTGGCAACCAGCTGGCCAGCTAGTTAAGTCAGCTCATTAGGTCAGTTGGCTATACAGCTGGTTAGCTAGTTAAAAAGTTAGTTAAGTCAGATGGCTTGTCATCAGCCTAGATAGTTATTTCAGTTAGTTAAGTCAGCTTGCTAGATAGGAAGCTAGATATGTAAGTCAGCTACTCATGTCAGGTAGCTAGCTTGTTAAGTCAGTTAGTTAAGTCAGCTGGTTTGCTAGATAGCTAGGTACTTAAGACAGCTATTTATGCCATCTGGCTAGCTAGGTACCTAGCTGGTTATGTCAGCTAGTGAAGTCAACTTTCCAGTTTGTTAAGTCTGCAAGTTAAGTCAGCTGGCTATCCAGCTGCCTAGCTAGGTAGCTAACTAGTTAAGTCAGCTGGCTAGCCAGTTAGCTAGTTAATTAAACAACCTAGATCATTCAGCTAACTAGCCAGCTGGTTATCTAGGTAGCTAGGTAGCTAAATCAACTGGCAAATGAGCAGGCTACATAGGTAGGTAGCTAGTTAAGTCAGCTGGTTATTCAGCTGGCTAGCTAGGTAGCTAGGCCTTAAATCAGTTAGCTAGTTAGGTTACCTAATTAAGTCAGCTGGCTTGACAGTTGCTAGCTAGGTAGTTAAATAAAGTCAGCTGTCTAGCCTGCTGGCAAGATAGTTAAGTCACCTAGTTAAGTCAGCTGGCTAGCCATCTTACTAGCTATATAGCAAGCTAGTTAATTCAGATGACTAACAATCTGGCCAGCTATGTAAGTCAACTAGTTATGTCAGGTGGCTTGACAGCAGACTAGCTAGGTAGTGAGACAGTTTACTCAGTTGTCTAACCAGTTGACTAAACAAGTCAGCTATTTAATTCACCTGCCTTGCCAGTTAGCTAGCTAGGTAGAGAGCTAGTTAAGTCAGCTGGCTAGCCATCAGGAAAACTAGTTAAGTCATCTAGTTAAGTCAGCTGGCTAGCAAGCTGTCTAGCTGGTTAAGTCAAGTAGTTAAGTCAGCTGGCTATCCAGCTGGCCAGCTAGGTAGCAAGCTAGTTAAGTCAGCTGGCTAACAAGAGGGATAACTAGTTAAGTCAGCTAGTTAATTCAGCAGGCTTTCCAGCTTACTAGCTAGGTATCCTGCAGGTTAAGTCTGCTGGCTAGCCAGCTAGGTAGCTGGTAAAGACAGGTCGTTAATTCAGTTGGCTAGCCAGCTGGCTAGCTAATTAATCAGCTGGCCAGCCAACTGGTGAGCAGGTTAAGTCTGCTAGTTAAGTCATCTGGCCAGCCAGCTTTCTAACTAGGTAGCTAGATAGTTAAGTCAGCTAGTTAAGTCATCTGGATAGCTAGATAGCTAGTTAGTTAACTCAGCTATATAAGGCAGCTGTCTAGCTAGTTTTGTCAGTTAGTTAAATCAGCTCACTAGCCAGCTGCCTAGCAGGGTTGCTAGCTAGTTAATGGAGCTGACTAGCAAGCTGACTAGCTAGTTAAGAAACTAGTTAAGTCAGCATGCAGGACAGCAGGTTAGCTAGGTCGGTAGGTAGTAAATTGAACTAGCAAGCCAGCATATTATGTAGGTAGGTATCTAGTTAAGTCAGCTGGCCAGCCTTCAAACTATCTAGTTATATCAGGAAGTGAAGTCAACTGGTTATACAGCTTCCTAGCCAGGTAGCTAGCTAGTTAAGTCTTCCGGATAGCCAGCTGGCTACTTCATTAATCAGCTAGTTAAATCAGCTGGCTAGACTACTGGATACATATGTAGCTAGGCAATTAAGTCAGCTGACTAGCCATCTGGACAGCTGGTTAATTCAGCTAATTTAGACAACTGGCTAACTAGCTGGGTAGCTAGATAATTCAGCTCATTAAGTCAGTTGTCTAGCTAGCTGGCTAGCTGGTTGAAAAGCAAGTTACATCAGATGGGTATACAGCTGACTCGCTAGTTATTTAGGCTGGTTAAGTCCTCTGGCTAGCTGGGAAGTTAACTAGTTAAGTCAGCTAGATATGTCAGCTAGATAGATAGATAAGTCAGCTAGTTAAGTCAGTTGGCTACATGACAGCTAGCTAGGTAGCTGGCTAGTTAAAACAGCAATTTAAGTCAGCTGGCTAGCTTTGTAGTTAGCTTATTAAGTTAGCTACTTAAGTCAGCTTGCTAGCCAGCTTCCAAGCTGGAATAGCTAGCTAGTTAAGTCAGCTGGCTAGCCAGCTATCTAGCTAGACAAGTCACCTAGTTAAGTCAGCACGCTGGACAGCAGGTTACGTAGGTAGCTAGGTAGTTAAGTCAGCTGGCAAGCCAGTGGTCTTAGGAAGGCATGTATCTAGTTAAGTAAGCTGGGTAGCCATCAGGTGTCAAGTTATGTCAGATAGATTACTCAGCTGGCTATTCACCTGTCTAGCTAGGTAGCTAGTTACTTAAGTTGGCTGTCTAGCCGGCTGGGTACTTCATTAAGTCAGCTAGTTAAGTCAGCTGGATAGCCTGCTGGCTAGCTAGGTAGCTAGGCAAATAATTCAGCTGGGTAGCCAGTTGGCTAGCTAGTTAATTCAGCTAGATAAGTCAGCTAGCAAGCCAGCATGCTAGCTTGCTATCTAGCTAGTTTTGTCAGCTGTCTAGCCAGATGTCTAGATAGTTAAGTGACCAAGTTAAGTCAGCTGACTAGCCACCTGGCCAGGTAGGTAGCTTGTCAGTTATGTCAGCTAGCTAGACAACTGGCTAGCAAGATAAGTCACCAAGTTAATTCAGATATATAGGCAGCTGGCTAGCTATGTAGCAAGCTAGTTAATTCAACTGACTAGAAAGCAGGCCAGCTAGTTAAAACAGCTATTTAAGTCAGCTGGCTAGCCAGCTGGCAAGTAGATAGTGACCTAGTTAAGTCAGTTGGTTGGCTGGCTAGCTAGCTAATTAATCAGCTAGTTAAGAAGCCTAGCTATCCAGATGGATAGAGAGGTAGAGAGCTAGTTAAGTCAGCTGGCTAACCAGCTGGATAACTAGTAATGCCAGCTAATTTAGTCACCTGGTGGGCCAGCTGCCTAGCTCGTTAATC
>NW_007028843.1:0-508 GCF_000164805.1 Carlito syrichta | reverse complement strand
ACTAGGGTCCAGAAGTTCAAGACAAGCCTGGGCAACACAGTGAGACCCCATCTCTACAAATAAAACTAAAAAATTAAAAAAAAATAGCCGGGCATGGTGGCGTACACCTGTCATCCCAGGTACTTGGGAGGCTGAGGTGGAAGGATCACCAGAGCCCAGAAGCTGGAGGCTGTGGTGAGCCATGATCGTGCCACTGCACTCCAGCCTGGGTGATAGAGCGAGACCTTGACTCAAATTTAAAAAGAAAAAAAAAGAAAAGAAAATGGCCATCACTCTAAGAATTGATGTGACAAGGGTATGTGTAGGAGCTCATGGCAAACAGGACATCAGAGTGACACTGGGGAATGCGCCCATTTTCTTCTTCCTCAAATTAGGTAAAATTGTAACATGGTGTGAAGCGTGTTGGGACAGGGCTCCCACCTTAGGCCGCAGGCTGACTCCCCTGCCCCAGGCTGTGTGGCTGCAGCCCAGCCGCCCAGCCTCTCTGAGCTCGGGTGCTTCATCCCTT
>NW_007028842.1:0-818 GCF_000164805.1 Carlito syrichta | reverse complement strand
TTTAAATAGACTTGATTTTTTCAGAAATGGGTTTAGGTTCACAGCAAAACCGAGCCCGAAGTCCAGAGTCCCCGTACCCTCAGCCCCGACCCTCACGGCCCCTGGCTGTCAGCGCCACACGGAGCGCACGTCGGATGTGCTTGAGGTCACGCCATCCTCACACAGAGCCTGGGGGGTTTCGTCAGTCTTGGGGTCGCCCGTTCTGTGGGTTTTGACAAGAGGCAGGGTTTAAAGTGCCCGTTTGGCAGAGGGCGCCTGGGCCAAGGTCTCATGGATGGGAAGAGGCTGCGGTGGGAGCCAGGATCTGTCCAACTCGACACGGGCCACACGGCTTTCCACAGAGGACCCACCTGGGACGGGCATGTGTCGACCCTGGAGGTCACCCTGAGCAGGGCAGAGCTATCTCCTGTGAGGAGCCAGTCTTGTGGGGTCTTGCGGGTCATATGGGGTTGCATGGGATCGTGGGATCTTGTAGGGTCCTGCGGGGTCTTGTGGGGTCTTGTGGGGTCCTGGAGAATCGTGTGGAGTCCCATGGGGCCATGCGGGGTTGGTCAGAGTCATGCGGGTTGTGCTGGATCTTGTGGGGTCGTGCGGGTTGTGTGGGTTCTTGCAGGGTCTTTCGGGGTCCTGCGGGGTCTTGTGGGGTCCCCCAGGGTCATGTGGGGTCGTGCAGGATCATGCGGGTTCTGTGGGGTCTTGTGGGATCCTACAGGGCCGTGTGGGCTTGTGCGGGGTCTTGTGGGGTCATGTGGGTCGTGCAGGGTCTTGTGGGGTCCTGGGGGAGTCATGTGGGGTCCCATGGGGTCTTGCGGGGTTGG
>NW_007028841.1:0-519 GCF_000164805.1 Carlito syrichta | reverse complement strand
ATCAAGAAATTCGAGAGTACCAGACACTTTCTATAAAAACTAGGAAAGTTCTTAAGACTGTGGTAGCCCAATATGGTGCTACAGTGCTGTTTATCCTGGCTGTGTTAGAGACTATTTCTCAGGAGAGTTTAACACCTAATGACTGGCATATCATTGCAAAGGCAAGCTTGTCCAGGGGTGAGTATTTGTCATGGAAAACTGATTTTGGGGATAGATGTCAGGAACAAGCAGAAAGGAACAGAGGAGGGGATCTGGATACTATCAATTTGGATATACTCCTTGGTGAAGGTGCATACACCTCTCAGGAGCTGCAAACTCAATACCCTTGGGCTGCTTATGGCCAAATTAGTGGGGCAGTCTCTGGGGCATGGTGCAGGATACCTTTCACAGGCACAAACACTGAACAACTTTCTAAAATTTGCCAAGGGCCTAATGAGCCTTATCAGGATTTTGCATCCCGCCTTTTTTTTTTGAGTTGGAGTCTCACTCTGTTGCCCAGACTGGAGTGCAGTGGCCGCT
>NW_007028840.1:2510-3124 GCF_000164805.1 Carlito syrichta | reverse complement strand
TAGATTTATTGGAGAGATGAGGTCTCGCCAAGTTGCCCAGGCGGGTCTCGAACCCGCAGGCTCGGGCAATCCACTCACCTCAGCCTCCCAAAGCGCGGGATTACAGGCTGAGCCACCGAGTCCGGCTGAGAAATACCGATTTTAATTAAATATAAGGTAAACTCTAGGCATTTGTCATTTTTCAGCCTAAAAATTAGCATAAGACTTGAAACGAGGCAGAGTTTTTCCCCCATACTTGTTACATTGTGGGTCCAGTTACATAAAAAAATTTCGATGAAAATGTTAAACATAAAAATAGAAGTTTGAGATTAAAAAAGAATACATAGGCTGGGCTCGGTGGCTCAGCCTGTCACCCCAGCACTTTGAGAGGCCAAGGCGAGTGGATTGCCTGAGCCTGCGGGTTCGAGACCAGCCCTGGAAACTTGTCAAGACCTCGTCCCTACAGCAGATCACAAAAATTAACCGGGCATGGTGGCACGTGCCTGTAGTTCCAGCTACTTGGAAGACTGAGGCGGAAGGATCGCCGGAGCCCAGCAGGTCGACAATGGGGTGGCCGTAGGTGTGCCACTGCACTCCAGCCTGGGTGACAGAGTGAGACTCCAACTCAAAAAAAA
>NW_007028840.1:0-1065 GCF_000164805.1 Carlito syrichta | reverse complement strand
GCAGCCTCGACCTGCTGGGCTATGGTGATCCTTCCGCCCTCAGCCTTCCGAGTAGCCGGAATTACAGGCATGCGCTACCACGCCCGGCTGATTTTTTGATTTATTGTAAAGATGAGGTCTCACTGCCCAGGCGGGTCTTGAACGCGCAGGCTCAGGCAATCCACTCACCTCAGCCTCCTAAAGGCGCGGGATTACAGGCTGAGCCACCGAGCCTGGCTAGCTTAGCAAGTTCTTAGCAAATATCTATTGACAAGCTTAATACATTTTTCTAGAAGTTGTGGTCCAATATTCCCCAGGGGCGATAACACAAGTGGCTTTGCTCGCCGGAGTAGACTGCTAACGGCTCCCAAAGAGTTGGCCACCACCTAACCCCCAGAACCAGTGGATCTCCTTAGCAAAAGGGTCTTTGTGGCTGGGTGTGTTGGCTCACGTCTGTCATCCCAGCACTTTGGGAGGCCGAGGCGAGAAGATGGCCTGAGTCCAGGGGTTTGAGACCAGCCTGGGCAAGTTGGCGAGACTGCAACTCTACAATAAATTAAAAAATTAACTGGGCGTGGTGGCATGCGCCTGTAGTTCCAGCTCATTGGAAGGTTGAGGTGAAAGGATCACTGTCACTCAGCAAGTTGAGGCTGTGGTGGCCAAGAACATGCCACTGCACCCAGCCTGGGAGACAGAGTGAGACGCCGACTCAAAAAAAAAAAAAAGAAAGGATCGTTGCAGGTGGGATTAAGGTGAGGCTCTCTAAATGAGGCAATCACCCTGGCTTCTCCAAGTGCGGCTGAAGTTCAACTACAAGTGTCATGAAAGAGAGGCAGGAGATCAAACATACCCTGAGCAGAAGGAGACAGAGACTGGAGTAATGCGGCTGCCAGCCAAGGAGTGCCAGCCACTCTCTGGCTGCTGGGAGAGGCAGGAATTCCCAGCGCCTCCAGAGAGAGCACAGCTCTGCCCACCCCTTGACTTTCAACTTCTGCCTTACGAACAGCAGTGAAAGAATACATTTCTTAGCCGGACTCGGTGGCTCAGCCTGTAATCCTGCGCCTTTGGGAGGTTGAGGTGAGTGGA
>NW_007028839.1:0-885 GCF_000164805.1 Carlito syrichta | reverse complement strand
GTGGGTTAGCTACCAAATAACATAAGAAATATAATATATATATTATTAGCCTTATGGGGATAAGTGAGAGCGGTGCAATCTTAGCTTTAGAGAATTGTCCTTGTTTGGCACACTTTTCCATTCTGTCACATAGTCCTTTAACACTGCGAGGGGGTCTGCTGGCCGGACATGCGTGTAGTGGACCCATGGGACAATCCCGTCTACTTTGAGTGCAGTGGGTGTGGGTAGAATGACGACATAGGGTTCTTTCCAACGTGGCTGGAGTGTCTGGTGCTGGTGTCTGCAGATATACACCCAGTCTCCTGGCCAGTAGCGGTGTGGATCCTGGGGTGGCCGGGTTTCATAGAGGGTCTTTAATGCCAGCCACACCTGTTTGTGTGTCCTTTGCAGTGCTTTTAAGGAAAAAAGGAGTTTTTGGTCATCAAATTCAACAAGTATCTCAGGTGTTAACTTTGGGACGATGGGCGGTGGAATGCCGAACATGATTTCAAAAGGGGTGAGGGCCATTTTATAGGGGGAGTTATGCACCCTATAGAGGGCGAAGGGGAGGAGAGTCACCCAGTCACCGCCCGTCTTCAGGGCTAATTTAGTTAAGGTTTCTTTTAATGTTCTATTCATACACTCTACCTGTCCTGAACTTTGGGGTCTGTATGCACAATGTAATTTCCAATCTGCCCCAAGAACCTGAGCTATCCCCTGAGTTACCTTAGAGATGAAGCCTGGTCCATTGTCTGAACCTATTTGGACCAGGAAGCCATACCTTGGCATGATGTCCTCTAGGAGCTTCTTGGCCACTATTTGAGCCATTTCATGTTTTGTAGAAAACGCCTCAGTCCAGCCTGAAAAAGTATCTGTAAACTCCAGTAAATACCTGTAACCATACTT
>NW_007028838.1:0-754 GCF_000164805.1 Carlito syrichta | reverse complement strand
TTCTCTTTGATGGGTGCCCCAATGACTGGACCTCCTCCTATTTGGTACCCCAGTAAGTAAGCCTCTTCAGTGATGGAAGACTCAGTGACCGGTTCTTCTCTATGAGAGGTGCCTGTGCCTCCTCTCTGGTGGGTGCCCCTTTGATTAATTTTCCTCTGTAATGGGTCCCACAGTTACTGGACTTCCCTGTGATGGGTGCCCTAGTGACAGTTCCTGCTCTGATGGATGCCTCATTGACAGTCTTTCCTCTGTGATTGACTTTTCTCTGCTATGGGTGCTCAAGTGCTGAGTTCTCTGCTGTGAAGGTAGTCCCAGTGAAAGGCTCTCCTCTGTGATGGATGCTAAAGGGATTGGCCCTCTTCTATAATATTTGCCACAGTTACTGGGACTATTCTCTGATAGGTGCTCGAGTGACTTACCATCCTTTATGATAGGTGCCTCAGTGACTCGCCCAACTCTGTAATGAATGCTTCAGTGGCTATGCCTCCTATGTAATTGGTGCCCAGTGACTGGCCTTCATCTATGTTGAGTGCCGCATGACTAACATTCCTCTGTGATGAGTGTCTTGGTGACTGGGCCTCCTCCATTTTGTGTGCCACCATGACTAGGCTTCCTCTGTGATTCTTGACCTAGTGACTGGCCTTCTCATTTGATGGGAGACCCATAAGTAGCCCTCTTATATGATGGGTGTCCTAGTAACTGGTCCTTCTGTGAAATGGGTGCTCTTTTGACAAATCCTCCTCTCTGATGGGTG
>NW_007028837.1:3092-9354 GCF_000164805.1 Carlito syrichta | reverse complement strand
AGAGAGAGTAAGAGAGAGGAAGGAAGTGGGAGAGAGGCGGGGAGAGAGCTGCAGAGAGGGAGAGAGTGACAGAGAGAGAGAGAAAGAGAGACCCAGAGAGAGAGTTGCGGGGAGAGGGCTGTATTTATCAGCCCGACAGGGGCAGAAAGGGGCCTTGCTATGCTCCTATTGGAGGAGCTGCATGGGAGTAGGGTGGGGCCAATGCCGTGTTATGGTCCTTTTGGACGCATAACAAAGCTGGCTACTGATCGGAGGCTTGCAAGTTTGAAATTTGCGAGAGGGAAGGTTTGAAATTCGCACGTGCAGGGAATTGTGCTCGCAGACGCTGGGACCGAGGGCCTTTGTTGTCTGGTGTGTCAGCGCCATTTTGGGAGCCGCCCCTCTCGTCGCTTCCTGCACCCTTCAACTGGGCTAATGAAGGCCGCTCTAAAACGGATGCAAATGGAAATCCCATCGGGAAACTTCCAGGGGGGCCAGCCCCGGGCCCCTCAAACAATTAGGGCTATGTCAGCTTACCCTCCTTGACCCATGCCCAGTTCCCCCCTCAGCGGGTCAGCGGCCTCTACCGTGCCACCCAGGAGTGCTGGACTGGACCTCAGTTCCTCCTCCCACCTTGTATTAACTCCTGAGATGGGACCTCAGGCAATACCAACAGGGGTACATGGCCCCTTTCCTGACAACAGGGAGGCTGTTGTTGGGACGCAGCCGTCTTTCTCTTCAAGGTTTTCAAGTCCTTCCTGGAGTCACAGACTCAGATTATACCGGAGAAATGAAGGTCATGGGGAATGCTCCTCAGAACATCATCACCTGACAGGTGATGAGAATTGCCCAGCTAGTATTACTCCCATTAAAGAAAAGTGGCCAAATAATGACCCCCCCCAAACTCGGGGAACCAATGCTTTTGGTTCCTCTGATCACGCTTATGGGCACAAGCTACCGGAGGGAAACGCCCTGAGTACTCTGTACAGATAGAAGGAGAAACATTCCGAGGGTTGCTGGACACCGGGGCTGATGTTTCTGTTATGAGTCAAGCCCACTGGCCAACTCCTTGGCCTCTTCAAGAGGCTATGACCTCCTTACAAGGCATTGGCCAATCCAAATCTCCGCTACAGAGCAGTCCACTTTGGAAATGGAAAGATGATGAGGGTCATGAGGGGGGCTTTCAGCCCGATGTGCTCCCCTTTTGGCCACTTAATCTTTGGGGCCGGGATGTCCTCCAAGCAATGGGAGTCTTGCTGTATAGCCCCAGTCCTCAAGGTACTTCCCAGATGTTTGATCAGGGTTGTCTCCCAAATCAAGGACTGGGAAAATTTAATCAAGGAATGCAGTCTCCATAACCTCGCCGCTAAAAAACGGGAGGTTTGGCTTAGGTCACCCTGAGGCTTTTCACTTATGGCCACTGCTTCTTCTGAGCCCCATCAGGAGAGCACAGACCCTAGGTTGTCTGATGACCCTGTCTGAGTGGAGCAGTGGCCACTCTCCAGCAGAGGAAAAGCTTGCTGCGGCCACCGCGCTTGTTCAGGAACAGCTGCGGCCGGTCATGTTGAGCGTTCAA
Organism: Carlito syrichta; assembly: GCF_000164805.1. Taxonomy (NCBI): domain Eukaryota; kingdom Metazoa; phylum Chordata; class Mammalia; order Primates; family Tarsiidae; genus Carlito; species Carlito syrichta. The sequence goes on along the minus strand of NW_007028837.1, from coordinate 7,799 downwards.
ACAGTCTTTGGAATACTCTTACCTTTGTCATTAAGAAAACAATCAGGAAATCGGTGTTTACAAAGGACTGGAGGGCTGTAAGTCATTCTATGGAAATTATGGGACCGCTGCAACCTGGTCTGCCCTCTCCTGTAGCCATTCCAGATGACTCTTTTCTTTTTATTATTGATCTTAAAGTTTGCGTTTTCTCTATTCCACTTTTTCACAAGGATCAAAAACGCTTTGCTTTCTCATTGCCGGCTGTTCATTTTCAACAGCCGGCCCAAAGATTCCAATGGAAGGTTCTGCCTCAAGCCATGGCCGATAGCCCCACCATATGTCAGACTTTTGTGGCCAGAGCCTTGCAACCTGTCCGATCATTTTCCCCCAAGGCTTCTATCATCCGTTACATGGACGATATTCTTGTTGCTCATCCTGATGAAGAGCAGTTGCAGGAGACATTCTTAAAATTACAAACTTCTCTCCATAATGCTGGTCTCATCCCTGCCCCGGAGAAGGTGCAGCGGGCAGCTCCCTAGGAATACCTTGGAAGAATTCAAATGGAGGCAAAGTCCGGATGCAGAAACTCCAAATCAGAACTGATTCTTCGACCACCTTGAATGATTTCCAGAAGTTGTTAGGTGGCATTAATTGGTCGCGCCCCTCTCTTGGCATTACCACTGCGCAACTTATGCCGCGATGTGACATCTTGAAAGGGGATTCTGGCCCTCGATCTGCCCGGCACCGTACCCCTGAAGCCCGGACTGCGTTACAGTTAGTACGGGAAGCAGTCGCTGTGCAGCAGGCCTCTCGCACCTCTGCTACTGGCCCTTGGTCACTGCTAGTATTCCCTCCATCTTGCCCACAGGAGTTTTTTGGCAACAAGGACCTGTGGAATGGCTGCCTCTGCCAGCCTCCCGAGGACGCAGGTACCCCGTACTGCGCGTCCGGCGCCCTCCTTGTCCCCGGAGGTCGGCGCCAGGCTCGGGACCTTTTTGGCCAGGAGCCCGCTCCGACTGTGGCTCCCTGCACAGCCCCCCGAGGTCGTGGCTCCGGAGTCGTGTTCTGCATGGCAGCTGGCCACGACCCACGTCTCTGGACAGCTGGACTCCCGTTATCCATCCTGCCGTCTCCTCGCTTTTGCCAGAAACATCCTTTCGTTTTTCCTCAGGTCACAAGCACCCAGCCCTTGCGGGAGGTGAAACTGGTTGTCACCGACGGATCTTCCTCGCGAACAGCAACCGCTGTCATCGACGGTACAGTATCCCACTTCCAAACAGGCGACGGCTCTGCTCAGCAAGTGGAGTTGTTTGCGGTCTGCAAGGTTTTTCTCCGACCCCCTCACATACGTTTGAATTTGCTTACAGTCAGTCAGTATATTGCCACTCTTTTATCTCATGTGGAAGCTGCTAGTTTGCCTGTCACTGTTTCTTCTTCGCACAAAGTGCTTTCGTTTTATAAGAAATTCAGACGCGAATCCATGCTCGCACCACCCCCTTTTATGGTGCACATATTTGTGCTCATTCTGCCTTGCCAGGGCTTTTGACTGAGGACGATGGTTTGGCGACTTTTTGCTTTCCCATTGTCATCCCCTGCTTTGGCGGCCGCCGCTTCTCACCCCCTTCATCGTCAGAACCGCAGGGTTTGCATCGCCAATTTGCACTTTCCAGGGAAGCTGCACATCAAACAGTTAGGGATTGTCCTGCTTGCCCACAGTTCCAGCACCCTCCTTCCACAGGTGTGAATCCTAGGGGCCTCTTGCCGGGACACCTCTGGCAAATGGAGGTGACACACGTCCCGGCTTTTGGGAAGTTGGCTTGTGTTCATTTGCAGTGGACAACTGTTCTGGCTTTCTGTTGGCCTCAGCTCGTTCAGGTGAGGCTGCTTGTTATGTAATAGCTCATTGCTTTGCAGCTTTGGCTGTCACGGGTATCCCTAAATCTATTAAAACTGACCATGGCCCTGCCTATACTGGCAAGGCCTCTGCTAATTTTGGTGCCACTTCCCAAATCTCCCATTCCACCGGAATTCCTTACAATCCTCAGGGGCAAGGAATTGTTGAGAGGGCTAGCAGAATGTTAAAGGGGTGATTGCAAAAATTAAAAAAGGGGGAATATGGACTTCCCTTCCCACATACTCTGTTAGCACAGGCTTTATGAATTATCCGTTTTTTCAATTTAGACCATGATGGAGTGTCAGCGGCAGAACGTTTCTGGCGCCCGTCACCTAAGGCAGAGGCTTTGGTTCACTGGAAAGATCCAATGACAGGGTCGTGGCAGGGGCCTGATCCTGTACTCATTTGGGGACGAGGCAGTGCTTGTGTTTTTCCGAGGAATGCGGAAGGTCCCCGATGGCTCCTGGCCCAGCTCACCTGCCACTACTCCAGTCCCCCGTTCCCGCGTGCAGGTGGGGACACCAATTCCCCCATCCAGGAGGATGACCATCGTCCCGCCGGGAAGAGTGCCAGTTCAACAGACCCCTCACTCTGGGGCGACACGACGGCGCAGGGCCCCGGTGTGGGGGCAGCTGAAGGCGTTGCCCTCCCAAGCCGAACGTCTGGTGCAGGAGCATGGTGGGAACTCTTCTGCTCGTGCTACCCTGTTCCTGGTTATGTTGGCTGTGGTCGCCTGCCAGGTGAGTGTGGTGGCAGGTGACGGATCCCCCTATCGGGCCTATGTGCCTGACCCCCCCTTTTTAAGGGCAATGGCCTGGGATGATCCCTCAGTACCTGCATATGTTAGTAATGCTTCTTGACTTGGGTACCCTTCTACTGACTATTATTTCACAATGGGTAGATGGATTTTCCTATGAAGGACGCTCTTCACAGGCTCCCATTTGTTTTTCCCGCTGATGGCACCCCACTACCGCCAGAGACTCAGGCTGTGTTCCTATTGCTCTCGCCTTTAAATATACTCATGGGTTTGTCCCCCATGGAACAAAACATCAACCGTGGATGGAACGGGAGTGGGTTATGTCTCTCTATGGGCCTCCGCATTTGCGTACCACGTCTTCTTCTGAAACCCCTCCTTCTGGGGTCCCATTATGCTCTGAAGCCGAAAACTTTTTGTTTTCCCATTTCCCCCTATGGGGCAGCGCCATTTTCTGTAGCTACTTGGCACCATGTTCCCCATACTAGGGAAGGGGTTATGGATTGGGCAACCCCTAATCCCTTAGCAAAGACTGAACTGCAACGTGCTGAGACCCCTGGCGGGTGGGTGGAGACCATCCTCTCCTCCTCCTCAGGACGGCCCCAGTTGGGTATTTGGAAACTTATGGCTGCCCTGGGACCAATCCTCATATCCCATTTATCTGATCTCAATCGCCCCACTCACAACAGCTCTCATAAAATATTTGCTTGTGTGCCCCCTCCTTATGTGTTATTAGCTGGACCATGGGAAATTACTGTGAAATCTTCTTATTTTTCACTGGAATGTGCCTATTGTAATCTTACTAGCTGTATATCTCCTGAGAATGGAGGACAACAAATTATGGTTTTGCACCAACCTTCTTTTTTATGATGCCTGTAAATATCTCTGGACCATGGTATCAAGATTATAGTTGGCATGCTTGGGTAATTGTCTAATCTCCTTGATCACCCTTGCAGGTTTACTGGATTATTAGTGGCAGGTATTACTGCCTGAGTAACATTCATTGCTTCAGTTACTGCTTCAGCAATAGCATTGACTCAGGAGATCCACACAGCCCATTATGTGGATCATTTGGCAAAGAATATTTCTACAGTGCTGTCCCATCAAGAAGCCATTGAAACCGGGCTCGGTGGCTCAGCCTGTAATCCCACTCCTTTGGGAGGCCGAGTGAGTGGATTGCCTGAATCCGCGGGTTCGAGACCCGCCTGGGCAGGCAAGACCTCATCTCTACAATAAAGTCAAAAAATTAGCCGGGAGTGGTATTGCGTGCCTGTAATTCCGGCTTCTTGGAAGGCTGAGGCGGAAGGATCACCGGAGCCCAGTAGGTCGAGGCTGCGGTGGCTGGGAGCGGCCATTGCACTCCAGTCTGGGTGACGGAGTGAGACTCCAACTCAAAATAAAAAAAAAAAGAAGCCATTGCCGTGAAATTGGAAGCCAGACTCAATGCCCTCGAGGAGACAGTGTTAGTCATTGGAGACCAACTTACAGCTTTAAAAACCCGAGTGTCATTAAGATGTCATGCTGAGTTTCAACGGATCTGTGTTACTTCACAGCCATGCAATGACTCCGAATGGAACTAGGACTGGTTAAAATCATGTGCTTGGGATATGGTCTGCCAAGAATATTTCTTTGGATGCTGCCCAACTCCACCAGGATATTGTAGGAATCTCCACCTCTGGGTCCTCTTTGCTGCCCGCTAGTGCTTTGGCTAAAAATATCATGGATAAAATTATGCATTTGGAGCTGACAAGGACCTTATGTCCCAAAACACACAAGCTTGACACGGTCCTGGTGTTCCTGGCCTGGCTCCAACAGGAGCTCACCAGTACTTCCTTCTTTGATGTTTGCCCCTGGGAGCGTTGGTTTGCTAGAAATCAGTTAGTGTGACCTCTAGTCTGCGTAGTCCAGATGTGGCCTGGCTTCATCATAACTTTATTTATTAGAGTTTTTAGAAAACACAAATGTCAGTGGTTTTACTTTAAATCATTAATAACATGCACATTCGTGCTATGGTAATCTTGCCGAGAAAGTCGAGAGCATTAACCTATTTCCTGCTGTTGCTAGCATTAAGATATTTCCT